>NC_058406.1:91195475-91447548 GCF_002201575.2 Neomonachus schauinslandi | reverse complement strand
GGGGGGGGACAGAGGACAGGGGGAGCAGCCTCAGCCATGCCCTTCTGCATGCCCCGGGCCGCTGTCCCTCAGTCCACATCCCCACGGCCCACCTCCAGCTCTGGGAGTGGGTCTTGCTTGCCTGTCTTGCTGCCTCAGGCTTCCTGACAAGGGGCAACCTCTACCACTCCCGGTTCAGTTATATCCTCCCTTCTGCTGCTGCCAGCAAGAAACCAACTGCACAGCTCCGAAAACAATCCATCATTTTGTCATAACATTTCCATTTCAAAGACTTCCTTTCCAAGCTTCTCTCTGGCCAAAGCTTCCTCTCATTAGCATGAGAGGAACCGACAGGCAGTTGAGTGACAAGGGGGAGGCGGGGGAGAGAGGGACAGGAAACCCGGCTGGGGCTGAGGCCTCTCTCTGCCTGCGTGGGGGGGGGGGGCAAGGGGGGGGGGGGGGCGGCCCCGCGCATGGGGGGGGGGGTGCATGCACATGTGCACGCTCATGTCTTCGTGAACTTGTGTTTCTCAGCACTCACGATGCACACTACCCGGTCATAGACTCGCCTGTTCACGTCACAAAGCACAAGCCACCCTTGGGTGCCTGCTCAGCCTCCAGGGCGTGCTAGGACTGCCCCCTCCGCCGGGGTGCTGAGGATCCAGAGAGGTGAGATGCCTGTGCGGCCCATCAGGGACCCGGGCAGAGACCCGTGTGTAAGTGAATAGCGACAACAGGAGGAGCCGGTTGTAAAGATCCCTGCGGAGCAACTAGGAAACCGGGAGAGAAGTCTGGCCAAGCGGGCTGTCACCTCAGGGGACGCGTAAGCTAATCTTGAAGGATGAGGAGCAATTCACAGGTCAGGGAGAATGGAGAGAATAATGGGACAAGGGAGCGGCAGGCACAAAGGCCCGGAGGCCGGCACTGCAGGGGGTTAGGTGTGGCTGCCGAGGCAGCGGACAGCCGGTCAGGGTCCTGCAGGGACAGGAGCAGCGACTGAGGCTTCCTCAGCCGCGGCGTCCCTGCCCCGGCTCTCACAGGTAGACAGTGCAGGTGGGAGAGTGGGAAGGAGCAGCCCGGTCCTGCAGGAACCCGCGCCCAGCATCACAGCTCCCCACTGGCCTCCGGGTTGCCCCTCTTCACAAGCAAATAGCGGATGTGCTGACAGCCCTTCCAAGGCCCCTTCCTCACCTGGCAGACCCCCCAGAGAGCCGGGCCTGGTGCAGAGCCCAGTGTGCCCACCCCCCAGAACCTTAAAACCCTGGAGCCTGCTGGGCTGCCTTCTCTCCCCCTCATTATCCTCCCACACTGGCTGAGCCGTTCCCCAGGGACAGCAAAGAATGGGGAGTGTTCTAGGCTTTGCACCAGGGGGAGAAGATGCAGAGCAGGCCTGAATGTGGGGCGTGGGTGCATGGCTGGAAGGATCCAAGGTGGAGACCAGCAGCACGCAGCGCCACTCTTGAGGACCTCACTGATTGAATCATTGGTTCATTCCCCTGTTCATTCAGTAATCCTCGAGGAGGGCATTCCGTGAATTAGGGGCCCAAGATATCAAAATGAGAGGTGCAGTGTGTGTCCTCAGGGGGCCCACAGTCAGTGAAGGACACAGACAGGGAACAAATGTTAGAACGCTGAGCACTATGCTAAGGAGAGCACTGGGCAGAGGGGGCCTGGGGGAGGGCAAACCCAGCCTGATCGGGAGCATCCTGGAGAGATTTGCGCCCAGCTGAGGTTCAAAGGACAAGCAAAAGCTGGTCAAAGGGGTGGGGGGTGTGGAGAACACTGCAGACAGGGCATCCTCTGCAGCCAGGAGACATCCCAGGAGGGCCTGCCTCCACTGTATGGTCACTACCCGCTCAGGACAGGGACTGCCACTGGGGTCAGGTGGGCCGGGGGTTGCAGTGGAGGGCCATTCGGTCCCAGCTTCCCGTTTATGAAAGTCATCATGTACAGACCTTCTGAAAGTTTGGATGTTTAAAATGCAATTTGCTAAGTGTAAACCATTGAAATATGACACAATTTTTTTTGTGAGCTTGTTCGGCATTTTTTTTAATCTACAAGAAGCCTAAAAATAATGAGAGTGGCCCAGTTCTGTCTCATTCTTGGCAAACAGGCAGTATTGGTCTTGGATAAGAAAAGTGAGGCTTAGAGAAGTCTCCCAAAGACAGAACTTACTCCTTGGCACCATGCTGTCCTCCCTGACCCTGTAAGACTCAAGCACCAAGGCCTACCCTCTATCCTTAAAGTCCTGGAACGTTCTCCTGTAGTCTCTGCCCCAACCCACCCCAGGCTCCTCAGTTCACCTGGGACTGCAGCCTGAGCTCTTCCTCCTCTACATACTCCCACCCCCCACAGCCCAACCCTGCTCCTTCCCAGCTAGAGGCCACTGGGTGCTCAGCCACAGACCCAGGTAGGCACTGAGGATGGCCACAGACCCAGGTATGCACTGCCCTGCATCCCTCATCTTGTCTGTCTTTGCATATAGCTGAGAAAGACCCCAAGAGATGCCCCCAGGGAAGCCTCTTAACAGGACCCCATCAGCAGCTCCCGCTGGAAGCCCCCCGCCCCCCACTCCTCTTCCTAAAGAACAGTCTCCTTTGTCAAGTATCATGGCCAAATCTGTAGCTTCCATCTGGTTCTCTGAGAACCAGCTGTTTGCAGGGCAAGTGTGGTCCCCAGCTGTTTGCAGGGCAAGTGTGGTCAGGATAAGATGGGGCAGAGACTAGATATGAACCTGGCCCCAGTCCCCTTTCCGAGCCTTCTGAGAGTCCAGCCACTAGAAAGGTGTGACTTGAAGCCCAATCACAAAATTGGGGGCCAGACTGGCTGTGGTTTAGAAAACAGAAGCCTGTCGGGAGACTGCCAAGAGAAGGGGCACAAAGAAAAAGGAAGGAGGGTCAAGGGAGCAAATGTGTGCAGCTCAGCTAAAAACTGTCCAGGGAGCCCACCAAGGGGGCTCTGAGCACTGAAATCCCCCCCAAGAAGCTTGTCTGCCTGACCCCCATGGGGCCTCAGGGTAATGTAACTGGGAAAACCCCTTAAACCCACCTGGATCCCTCTGTTCTAACCCTCTGGTCTGCATTTCCCATGTGGCCTCTCCCCTCCTGAAAGGAGTTGCAGGAACCTCAGAGCAGGAGTGATCTGTCTACTGACAGCTGTGGACTAGGGGGTCCTTGCTGAGAACTAAAGGTGCTCACTAAGTACTAGGGGTCCTTACTGAGCACTAGGGGTCCTCTCTGAGAGCTAGGGGTCCCCCCTGAGCACTAGGGGGTCTTCACTGAGCACTAGGGTCCTCTCTGAGAGCTAGGGGTCCCTCCTGAGCACTAGGGGGTCTGGACTGAGCACTAGGGTCCTCTTTGAGAGTTAGGGATCCTTACTGAGCACTAGGGTCCCCTCTGAGAGCTAGGGGTCCTTGCTGAGCACTAGAGGGTCTTCACTGAGCACTAGAGGGTCTCCCCTGACTACTAGGGTCCTCACTGAGCACTGGTGTTTACTTTGATTCACAGCCTCCCAGAGTCCTTGCAGGTGGGTCTGCCCCAGCTGCGGAGCCACTCTCCATGTGCTGGTGAGTCAGGGTCAGAGTCCAAGACTGCGGATGGGACTTTCAGCTGTGGTTCTTCCTCGTTAATGGCAACCTCAGGACCCTCAGACCTTCCTAGGTGCCTTCTGCCTATTCCACTGTGTTCTCTAAAATGCCCTGAAGCCCTTTTCTTAACAGACCTAGAGCTTGCCTCTCCCTGGGCCAGTGTTCTCTACGCAGCCCCACACTCAAGCCCTTGATCCCCAGGTAGAAGCGTCACCCTGCAAAGGTCTCTCCTATTGTATCCTTTCCCCAGAAAGACCGAGTGGGAGAACACAAAGGCAAGACAGGTCTTGGTTTTACCTGACCTAAGCTTGAAGTGGCCAAATCCCTTGTGAAAGTCTCCACCCACCAACAGTGTCCCCAACCCTCCCCTACCCATGTAGCCCCAGTGCCGCCGGACACCACGTGATGCCACGTCCCCACCCCCATAACGGCGCAGGGCTCCGGCCCCACAGAAGCCACACTTTGCAGAGATATGGTATTTATTGAACCATGTGCCTGAAAACCTGATCTGTATGTGTACATGTGCGTGTGTGTGCACGCGCACGTGTTTGGGGCATGCGTGCGTGGTCCGTGCTCCGCGGTGCCATCAGATGGCCTTGGCCAGGCCCAAGCGGTTGTTGACCCTGTCAAAGACGCTGTAGTACTCGCGGATGAAGACATCCCCCAGGATCCACAGCTGGGAATCCCCTTCACCCTGGAAGCCACTTGTGCAGAAGCCCATATCCTGGGAAAGGCAAGGCTGAGATGAAGCTGGGCCCAAGCCCGGTCACCGTGTCTGTAGGTGGCCTACCCCGCCCCTACCAAACCCCACAGTCCCTCTCCCAGCTAGCATTTCTTTTCATATCCTTGAAATCACCTTCCGAGGGAAGCAGACAACTATCAGATTCATCCCACTCAACAGATGAAGAAATTGATATTCAGAAAATCAAGTGACTTAATGCAGGAGAACTCGGTGGGGTCCCCTCACCCCATTCCCCCTTACTTGTCCTCTCCAGCACCCCCCATCCTCTTCATCACCTACTGCCCTGCTGACCAGCCAGACCAGGCCTGGAGGCCCGAGGCAGGCTACCTACGAAAGTCCTAGACAATGCTCCAGGCTCCTGGGCTTAGAAGCTAGAGCAGTAGATGGAGGTTCCCACAGAGGCTGTGGTCCTGCCTACCCCACCCTCCCTCAGGTTGCCAGGCTCTATACTTTCTGTTTGACCCATTTCTCCCAGGATGAGGCTGTATTGGCCACAGACAAGGCCCGAGGACAGCAGGGCCCCACTCAGAAAGGCCAGTTTGTCTAAATGCACCTCCTGCATTCTCCCACTTTACAACTGGCTGACCTGCCAGGAGAGAGGAGGGGGCCTAGGTGACCCCAGGCTTCCTCTCCTGAGAACTCCTACCGTGCTGGTATAGGCGGAGGAGGGCAGTGGGTACTTTTGGCCGTGGATCTCAAAGACCACCTCAGGCATGCTGCTCAGGCTCCCGCAGTTGATGTCAAACTCAAGACCAGAAGAAAGTCATCTTAGATGGGCAATGGATCTGATCGAGCTCCATGAGGCAGAGAAGGGCAGGACCCCCTCCTCTGCACTGGAGTCAAGTGCGGGGGAGGGGGGGTGGATGTCTGCCCACTCAGAGGACTCTAGGGAGGCCCTCAGGCCTCAAAAGAGTTACATTGAGTGGGACCTGCTGTCAGCCAACACAGGAACAGACCCCAGCTTGAGACAAAGGGGGATTGGCCTCCATGTTTCCCCTCCAGGCTCAGCCAGAGCTCCCCCAGGACCCTGGGAGCCCTTAGGAGTCAGGGAGGAAGCAAGGAGACCCGTGGGTAGATGAGGAACAAGGGGGTACAGCCGAGCTCAGTGAGTCAGGGATGCACCATCCTCCTGGAGGACAGGAAGCCAGACCTCGGCCTCTGCATGAGATGGGAGAGCTCCCACAGCCATGGTGGGCCAAGCTGGAAGACCACGGTGGAGGCCTCCTGAGACATCCCAGCCCCTCCAGGGAAATGGGCCTGGCCTCACCTCGCCATATTGGTCCTGTGTGGCTCCAATGGCTGTCTGGATGTTGAGGATGTCACTGCTGGGCCCGACCAGCATGGAGGTGCCTGTGTCCAGGATGGCCTGACAGCCACCATCACAGGCCACCACCACGCCATTGACAGTAACCCTGCAGAGTGGAAAAAGGACAGCCTCGCAGTGCGTCCAGCATCCGGCACGCCCTCCTTGGCCCCTCCCATCCTCCCCTGCCAGGATCCTTAGGCAGGGAGGAAGCCCAAGCTTAAGACTCTCTGCCTCTTGGGGCACCGGGGTGGCTCAGTCATTAAGCGTCTGCCTTCGGCTCAGGTCATGATCCCAGGGTCCTGGGATCGAGCCCCATATCGGGCTCCCTCCTCCGCGGGAGGCCTGCTTCTCCCTCTCCCACTCCCCCTGCTTGTGTTCCTTCTCTCTCCTTGTCTCTCTCTGTCAAATAAATAAATAAAATCTTAAAAAAAAAAAAAAAAAAAGACTCTCTGCCTCTCCCCAACCCTCAAATAAATAAATAAATATTCTTTTAAAAAACCAGCGGAGTCATGTGATTAAGGGATGGAATGAGTACCACACTAGTTGCCTAAAGGTCTGATTTCAGGCTTCCTCCCTGCCAGTCACTTGCTGCAAGCCTTGTGCAAATTACCAACCTTCCTGACCTCGGGCTTCTCATCCACAAAACGGGTACCTTAACAACCCCTTCCTTGACTTCCTCCAGGGATGGTCGTGAGGTTCAGACTTGATGTTAGTAAATTATAAAATGAGGATACTAGGGTAGCACCCACCTCCTAGGGTTTTAGTGAGGAATGAACGAGACAGTCCTGTTATCCCTCAGCCCAATGCCTAGCAGGTAGTAAGGGCTCAGGAAGGGCAGGGCTCTTATTAATAAAGTAGCGGGGAACATCAGCATTCTCGCTGACAAAGCTCACTGGCCTTGCAAGGGTCCAGTTCAGAATCTGATGTGATGGGCTTAGGAGCTCCTGTGTTGCGGCCCTTCTCGGAGCCTCGCGGGCTGATCCCCAGGCCCTGGCGTCCCCACACCTGGAGGCGGGCCTGTGGCTGGGGCCCAGGGCCGCCGCTCACTCACCTGTCCACGGTGAACTGCCAGTATTCCTGCACGGTCACGGGCACCCAGTGCAGGGAGCCTGTGTAGTAGGACGGGTCAATGGCTCCCAGCGTGAGCATGCTCCCCTGGCCATTCCTGAAACCACGGAAAGGCGAGTGGTGGCACTCGGACACCCTGGCTGGGTGCAGCCCCACACGGAGGGGGGCAGACGCCATTGAGACCGGGCCCCACCACCCTCCCTGCCCTCAACCCCCACCTCCACCCCGCAGGCTTCAAGTGAGCTCTCCCGGCCTCCCTGCTCTTCGGGGCTTTTCCCTGATAACAGCGTCCTCTCTCTGAGCTCTGCGGCCCCCAGGCTGAGGCAGAACCTGCAGCCTGGGCGGAGGCAGGAAGTAACCATCACACAGTCCACATGAGCACCAGGTTCGGCTGGGGCCAACCACAGCTGTCGCCCTGTGCCCACCCCCCCCGTCCCCAGCCCTTTGGCTTCAAGTAGGAGAGAAGGTCTTCAACCAGGTCCCACAGACTTTGGATTAAAACTGCCCCCTTCCACCCCTCTGTTCCTTCTGGGGCTTTCCTCGCGGCCAAGAAGCATGGGTCACCTGCTCCCACTCTGCGGTTTTTAGTTCCTAGACCGCAGCAAGCTCTGTCTCACCCCCCGGGCTCTAGCACATGCTGTCCCCACTGCCTGAAGCATGCTGTCTTCTGTCTCCCCCTCGTGCCTCAGAGAAGCTTCCCCTGCCCACCCTGCACATGCACCCCCATCCAACTGGGCTTCCCTCAGTGCTAAGGTTTCCCTGCACCCAGATCTGCCTGCAGTGAGTGCCCTTCTCACAACTGTAATTGTGTGATTGCGTGTTGTCTGCTCCACCTGCTAGAAAGTTAACTCTCAGTTTGTCTTGTTTGCTGATGTATCCCCTTCTTCTGGCAGAGCACCTGCACATAGTAACAGCCCATAAATGTTGATGGAGTGAATGAATGCATGAACGCATCAGTGTACCCCTTGCCTGGGTGCCCTTGACCTCAGTGGCCCAGCACCTTCCTTCTCCTGAGTGTGGTGCCCTTCTCCCCATCCTGCCACCCGCCCTTCTGTCCAGCTGAGCTGCACCAGTATGGGGGCAGGAGGACAGAGGAGGAAGCACTGGACTGGGAGTCAGGAGCGCTGGGTTCCACGTGTGCCTTAGCCACCAGTTCCCAGGGTGACTGTCCTCCCAGGCCTCAGTTTCCTGCGTAGTGATAGGAGAAGGCTGGACTCCTTTGGAGCCTACTCTGGAAAGGCTGTGAATCTCAGTGACATCAACAGATGATTATGGAGGCCTGGCCACTTCGGAAAAAAAGATGTTAAACGCCCCTAGGCTGAGATGGGTCAGGCTTCATGTTTCAAATGCCAGAAAGCAATGTCAGATGTTGGTCCCGTGGATTCGGGCTGCAGCAGAGGCTATACTGGGGCTTTTGGAAAAGTGGTTAAGTCAGCCTGGAAACAAGGAGAGGGTTTTTTGGATTCTGACCACCACCCTGGAGTTGCAGGCTCCCAGAGGGGTGGACATTCCTCAGCCGACAGACCTTGCCAGGCCATGAAAGTCTGGCTCTGGCTGGGGACAGCTCCTACCTGGACAAATACACAGAGAACAGGTCTTGGGCCACCAGGTGCTTCTGCATGATGTTGTCGAAAACTGGCACTGAGTACTCGGAGGCCAGAGAGGGGTAGGCCAGCCCCAGGATCCCATCGAACTCAGAGTAGGTAAAGACGTTGCCAGGCTCCTGGGTGCTCAGGCCCACAGTCTGCTGGGAGTCCACGATATTGGAGACCTGCAAGAGAAGCCGAGTGTCCTCCACCAGGGGCCAGAGGCAGGAAGATCCCAGGGCAGGCCGGTATCGGGATCAGCCTTGGAGGCCACCCCCCACCCTCCCTCCTCCAGGCAATGTAGTTGTGTGAGCTTAAGATGAAAAGCCCTCATTCCCCAGCTCTGCGCTGTGTTGTGAGGGAATGATCCTGGAGAGGCCAGGGATGGAGGAATCGAGGACCCGTGAAGGGTGCAGACAGCAGTGCTCACGGTGCAGAAGTTGGGGGGTGAGCCCAAAGAAGGGGGTGGGGTGAGGGAGGCTCCAAGGCCCCCTGCCAGCTTGCAGCCTTATCATTAGCTGCACCTGGGGCGTCTGCCAGGGAACAGCTGGGGGCAGCACAACGGACAGAAAGAACATGCACCCACTTTGCATCTAATAGACCTAGCTGTGTGTCCTTGCTCTGTTGAGTGCTGACGGTGTGACCTTGAACAAGCACCTCTCTGAGCCACCACCTGCATCTCAAGGCAATGCTGAGGCCCATATAATACGAATGCTGAACTTGTATCGAGCACTTAGGAAATGTTTGGCCATTGGCCATTAATGGCACTATGCTAAGGAAGCGCTACCTCCAAATCTCCTGTTAATCTGCCCACCTCCTGGAAGGCTGCTGTGCCCACCAGCCCTTTCTGAGCTCACAGGGGCCTCCAGCTTCCACTCAGTCCCCTTACAGCCAAACCATCCTCCACACATACAGCCAAAGTGATCTTTGAAAATGGACGTCCAGTCATGTCACCCCTTGCCACGACCCTCCAGAGGCCCCCAATGGCACTCAGGAGGAACCCTTTGTCCTAGAGTCCCCTCATGAGCTGACCCTATTTTTCACACCTCATCTCCTGCCTCTGAGCCCCTGACCCACACTTCTTCCCCCACGCAATCTTTTTTCTCCTCCTCCAGTGCCCCAACTTGTCCTCATTTGCACGTGACCGTGCTGAGGAGGGCCTGACCCCCGTGGCTCTCTCTCCCACCCTCTGCCCAAGGTGGGCAGGTGAAGGCCGCCTAGCGCACCACGGCTGAGGCCAGCAGGCTCGGACCAACTCCTTCATGAAGATGTGGGGTTTCCCCCCCTGAACTCAGAACCGCAGAAAAGAAAGCAAATGACTCCAGGCCTCAGAGGAAGTAGGACCCCCGGGCAGGGGATTCGCCTTCCCAGGCCCTGTCTGCTGGGACCACCTCAGCCGGTGGCTCTGGGGCCTCCGCTGTCTGGCGCCGACCCCTGGGGAGGCCTGAGCTGGGTGGGCACCTGCCCTGCCAGTGGATGAGGCTGAGGAGAGGGCCAACAGCAGAGAGGAGCCGTGTCCCTTCGGGCTCAAAGCAAACGAGCCTTCAGCCAGACCCAGGAAGAACTCCAGGAAGATGCCCCAGGGGATGCCGCTTGATTTTTAGTCTTGGATAGTGGGTGAGGAAGGAAAGAAGGAGGCTAATGTGTACTGAGCCTTTCTTATGTGCCCACCACTGTGTTGAGTACTTTAGAAGCCAAAAAGTGACAAAAGGCAGGGGAACCCTTGTCCAGAGGGCACAGATGCTCCCTGACTGAAAGAGATGCTGCTCCACGGCGCCTGGGCAGGGGACTCGCCTTCCCAGGCGAAGGAGTGAGCGCAAGCCAAGGGCACCGCTCAGAGGATCGGGGCGTGGGTCTGACACTCAGCTCCCAGCCACCAGCTGTGTGATTCTGGCAAGGGACCAACCTGGGCGCTTCAGTTTCCTCATCTGCACAATGGGGTAAAGTACCTTCCTAAGAACTCAGTTTACAGTGAGAGCCCACAGGTGACACCGGGGAGCTCGGTGCTGGCACAGGCTGGGGATTCGGAACCAACTATGGCCAGGACAGATGAAAAAGGTTGGGGAAGGTGGAAACTGGGCACGGAGAAGCCTCTCAGGGGGGACTCTGGGGGCTGGCATGGGAAGGAGAGAAGGGAAGGACCAGCCACAGTCCCTGCTGCCTAAGATCCCTCCCAGAATCCCTACCCACCAGGCTCCCCAGGGGCAGGACACAGAGGGCCTCTCCGCCCCGGCTGGAGGTGCGGCCCGCCAGAGCCTGGGTGTCTGCGTGGCAGCCCCACTGGCCCCAAGCCCCACTCACTGTGACGGTATCAAGGCCCAGGAAGCCCTGCATGCTGCCCGTGCCGTACTGGATGGACAGAGGCTTGTTCAGGTTCTGGAAGGTGGAGGACTTGGCCGGGTTGAAGCGGTGATGGCTTTCTGAAACACAGACCCAGGGTTAGTGAGGCCTGTAGAATCTTCTTGCCCCTGACAGCGCCAGCCAGGGCTGAGACCCTCACGGGGTCTTGTAAGAATGTGGTCTACATACTAACCATTCTCACTGCAGAAAACAAGCAGCCCACTCTCTCTTGATCCCCCACAGTCTGGTAAAGAAAAATTATCTTTTGCTGCTCCACCTACCTCTCGGAACCCCAGTGTTACCTGTGTAGCTTCCAAACGAAATAAGAAAGAAAAAAGCCATCCCTGTGGTTTCCATAGACTTGTCACTTTTACCGGCTTTGTAACCTTAGGCAAGACTCTTTTCTTCTCTGAACTTTGCTTCCCTCTCTGGTAAAGAGGGATAACAAGAGCACCAATCTCCCAGGATTGTTGGAGAAATAAATTATTAACATGTATTAAATTAAATTATTAACATGTATTAAACGTTTACTCATCACTAGTAATAGATCCTGTCACTTTATTCTCCCAGCACCCACTGGCATATCATAGCCCCATTTTATAGAAAGGAGAACTGAAGACCCAGGAGGGTCAGCAGCTTGTCTTGCTTCTTGATAAAGACTAAATAAATAAGTAAATATCAGGGCTGCTGGGTGGCTCAGTAGGTTAAGCATCTGCCTTTGGCTTAGATCATGATCCCAAATCCTGGGATCGAGCCCCACATCGGGCTCCCTGCTCAGCGGGGAGTGTGCTTCTCTCTCTGCCTGCCGCTCCCCCAGCTTGTGCTCTCTGCTCTCTCTCGTGCTCTCTCTCAAATAAATAAATAAAATATTTTTTAAATAAAGAAATAGCCTAAGCTTCCCTAATTTCCAACTGGTGCTTTATACATCAGACCCGTGATTTGCACACCTTCTCAATCTGTGAGCAGTTGGAAGGGCTGAGCAAGGAGATGGGGCACAACCAGGAGGCTGGGAATGTCGAAGCAAGCTCTCCTGTAGCCACGTTCTCCCCAGCACGCTGCAACTCAAGAGTGGTGGCCAGAATCTAGCAAACCCTCTCCTTGTTTCCAAGCTGACCCAACCTCTTGTCCAAAAGCCTCCAGCATAGCTTCTGATGCAGCCCGAATCCACGAGACCAACATCTGACATTGCTTTCTGACGTTTAAATCATGAAGCCTGACCCCATCTCTGCCTAGCGGCATTTAACGTCTTTTTTTCCAAAGTGGCCAGGCCTCCATAATCATCTGTTGATGTCACTGAGATTCACAGACTTTCAGAGTAGACTCCAAAGGAGTCCAGCCTTCTCCTTTCACTACGCAGGGCTGACAGTGGCCCTGGGGTCTAAGCCTGGAGGGGCAGGCCTGAAAGGGAGATCACTCACGGCAAGCATAACTCTTGCAGTAGACAGAGGGCACCCAGAGGTCCGAGGAGCCAGTGTCAAACACCACAGTGAATTCCTGGGGTGGGGTCCCGATGTAGATCTTCCCAAAGTACTGACACTGGGGACAGATAGCACAAGGTCAGGGGTGGGGAGTACAGCATAGGGATAAGGGTCGATGCTTGGCATGGAGAAAAGGGGAAGAGGGGGAAATGAGGATCACTGGGGAGGGTTCTCCATCTCCAGTGACCACACTGGGCTCCCCCCCACTGCCCACCCAGCTGTGCTGGCCTGCCCCTCCCACAAGCCCTACAACCACCGCTGGAATCAGCCCCAGAAGCAGACATTAGATCAAAACATCAGCCCTTCCCGGTAGGAAGACTGGGCCCTGCCTGCCAGGGGCAGGGACATAGAGATAGGACACCAGTGAGGTACGGACCCCAGATCCCAACCCAAGCTGTCCCTGCCACCCCTCCTGGCCAGCCTCCCCATGTGTCAGAACTTAGGTCGGGGCAGGGGTGAGCATGACCTAGATAAGGCAACGAGAGCACAGGAAAGACAAGGCAGGCTGTTTATTGCCAAGAGTGACAGATGAGGGAGAGACAGGCTCCAGGAAGGAAGAGGACACCAGGGGTGGCTATAGATGGGCACCAGAGCCCCATCCCTGCTGAGTCCAGACCTAAGACATGGGTCCTCTGGGCTGGGAGACACTGGCATGGGGGTGCACCTGGGAGCAAATTACGTGCCCCCGAGGGATGTTGTCTGCTGGCCTGAGCTCAGACCCTCCTGGCAGTGACCTTCAGAGCCTCGCCTTTGCTGGGTCTGCTGGCCCCCTGCGGAGCTGACTGAGGGGCGGGGGGACAGCCTCCACAGCCCGTGGGGCTCCGTGATTCCTAGAAGGGAGGAAAGAGGCAGGGGCCGGGAGGGAGCATCCATCGCACTCTGTGTGAGAAGCATTATTGGAAGGGGGGCAGAGCCACTTACGTCCAGGTAGTTGGTCAAGGGCTCGCTGGCCACCTTCTCCAAGTTGGAGTACTTCTTGCTGAAGGAATATGGGTGTGTCTTCAGAAAGTCCTCCAGGAGCCCACGCTCCTTCAGGGCCTTTCTCAGCGACTTGCCTTTGTGCAGAGGGACCCTGAGGAGACAGGGAAGAATTCGTGATGCCGGTGGGCATCTCCTCAGGGCTGCCCCGCCTCAGAGAATTGCCCAGACTCTGGGCTATGTAAGCTCTGCCCTCACATTTTTTTAAACATAACTCAAAGGAAAAATTAGATTTTACATCAGTTCACAATTCAGTGCTTACCCTTACTAAACACGATGCGCTCTGATGTTCCCCATTCCTTTCTCTTTTCTTAATGCTGGTGGAGACTCAATATATGTATTTTATAGCCTGCTAATAAGTTTCGCAACTCCGAGGTTTGAGAGACACAGTATCATTCGTTCAGTCTCCAAACTCTTGCTGCCTGCCTACCATGTGCCAGACATTGTACGGGGCTCAGGACTGCAGCCTCTGCCGTCTGGGAGCAGGCTGTCTGGAGAGGAAATGATGTCCCCCACACTCTGCTAAACGCTGTAAAAATGCTCCCTCCCTTGTGACCCCTGTGATTGGCTCTCTGGGTAGCCTGAAGTGTGTGGAAATTCTTCAGAGAGTTTCAGTACAGAGTGTGGTCCTCAGGGAGCTTCTGATAGAGTTTAGGAGTTGGATGATGGAAGCAAATCAACAGAAGAGCATCGAGAGGGAGAGAACAGCAGAAAGGTTCTAGACCCTGCTCTGCAGGCTGTGGCCCCTGGGGTAGCCTCCCCCGCACCCCCCCCCCAAGGCCCTCTGAGCTTCAGCTCTGTCTCTGCAAAATGGGCGACCTCCTTCCTTTCCAGCCTCTCTCCAGCCCTGCCTTTGACCAACAGAGTAGCTTCACCTCTCTGGTTCCTAGTTTCCCCTCCTCTAGGCTGAAGGAATGTAGGCTGATGATCCTGGTGTCCCTCCAGTTCTAAGGGCCATGCGGTCCTCCTCTGCGGGGCTGATTTAAGGACAGGCTCCTCCCTGGGCCTGACTTCACAGAGACCACAGCTATGAAAGTGCTTTGAGAGTAATAAAATGGCAGGAGTTCTAAGACCCTCAGAGAAAATGGGTTTTCTCGTGTTGTTCACATGCCAAACAGATCCCATATGGAACAGCCCTGTATGTGAATTATGGTCTCTCCTCTGGTGCCTCCCTTCCCCAGCCCTCAAGTGTGGCTTCAGCCAGGACCCAACAGAAATAAAAGGTCCTCAAGACATTTCTCAGCCTTTGTCTCTGATGATAGAAAAGGAAGGAGGCTCCCGGGCCCAATCCTTCAGCTGCCCTTTCCTGTGTCCTCATCTCCAGGTTCCCAAAGCGTGGCCTCCTGCTCCCACTCACCTCAGGACCCACTCGTGGAATGCCTGGTGACCCCCATAGCAGCAGCTTCTTCTCCGCTGAGCTGCTGTGTCCAGTATGAGGCCCCAGAGAGCCTCCCTCAGAGGGGCGCCGACAGCCCACTGCCCCACGCCGAGAACAAGGAGGCTCCAACTGCGTGGAAACCTCCATCCCCCCAGGGCTGCCCCCCTGCACTGAGATCACCCGATGCCTGGTTAGAAAGAACTTCACTTTCAAGACACAAGGAGCTCTGACTGGTCAAAGGTACCCTGGGTCCTTTTCAGGGATCCAGTTTCCCAGGGATGGATTCAGGTTACCCCAGGCTCATGGCTTGATGGGGCTCGAGCCTGGGAACTGGAGATAGTGTGATGTTGTGGCAAGAGCGTAAGTCCACTTGGGACCAAGTCCTAGCTCTTCCATTATGAACCATGTGGCCTTGGGTAGCTCAGGGACCCTCCCCGAACAACAGCTTCCTCATCTGTAAAATGCAAATAATAATACCTACCTAATCCAAGAGGTTTAGTGGCACCTAGCAGCAAGCAGCTCAAGAAATATCAGTTATGGGGCACCTGGCTGGCTCAGTCAGTAGAGCATGTGACTCTTGATCTTGGGGTCATGAGTTCGAGCCCCATGTTGGGTATAGAGATGACTTTTTAAAAAAATCATTTCAAACAAAAGTATCAAAAAAAGAAATATCAGTTATTAATTTTGGAGGAAAACTTGGGAATCTCACCCATAGAGGGAGCTTTATTTTGTTTAAGAAATGCATACATAGCTCTTATCCCGTGCCAGGCACCATTCAAAGCATTTTACAAATACCAACTCATATATTCCTCATAACAACCCTGCAAGATGGATGCTGTCTGTTATCCTGATTTTACAACAGAAGAGGAAATAGGGCACAGGAAGTCAGGTTAGTGATGGAGCTGGGGATCAAATCACAGGCAGTTTGACCCCAGAAGCCATGCCCTTGGTTTCCCAGGCTGCCCATCTGACCCTGTGTTGCTGCTCACCACCCCTGCAGTGGTGGGGGCATACCCTGAGGGAAAGGTTCCAAATGCAAAGGCAAGACGATCCTGGGAACCCGCAGCAGGGCCTCTGAAGATTCCGCGGGAGCAGGGTGGAAGACCACAGGAGAGACCCACCCAGAGCAGGTGCCTGTGACGCCCTCCCCCCTCCAGCCCCAGGCGCCCGACACCCACCTGGAGATCCCACTGCCCTGGGAGAGGGCGAGGACTGCAAGTAGCACCACGAGACACCTCATCCTGGACCGCAGGCTGGCCACTTGCTGGAGCCAGTCCCCCTTCCCACAGCCTTTATAGAGAGTACTGGCTCCCCTCTGGCTGCAAGCCCGGGCTGCAGAGATGACCCCCTGACTTCGGGCTGCTCCACAAACACATTAAGATAGTACCCCGAGTACCCAACACCCACCGCGATAAGGGCCCCAGACTCCACCACCGCGGGACTTCAAAGCCAAAGGGTACACGTGCTTGATCTTTAGGCTTGGAAATATCACAGAGGCCTCCCCGACTGATTTCCCCTTCCAGATGGGACTTCTTGAGCTAGCACAGATGGGGCCACCGCCAGAAACCCTTCTCATGTTCCCCCTGGTAGTCTGTACAGAGGTTTCTTAGCAGCAGACCCCTCTCCTGCCCTAGCTGCCTCTCCTCCCTGGGCCTGACTTCACAGGGAGCCCGCAGCCTGCCCTATCCAGGAATCTCCAGCTCAGTGCTCCCGGGTCCATGTTCCAGGGGACACTCCGTCTACTCCTGAGGCAGAGAGTGCTCCTTCAATCTGTCACCCCAGTCTAAGAGAGACGGCAGGCCCAAGACTCCTGCACCGTCTGGGCTGTGTCCCCTGGTTCTATGTTAGAAGGGTGTTGGGAAGATGGGGGGTAGATGCCAGATCCCATGAGCCCCTGGGGGGGCTGTCGAGGGTGAACAGGGAAGGCAGATGTGTGTCACACACACAGAGGAAGGAGGATATGGCGCCATGGTCAGATTTTGGCAACAGGTGAGGCCAAGAGCTGGCACCCTAGTCCCACACATAGGCCTAAGTCGAGCTTCTCAGAAGGATACATGCAGGGCTTTGTGATGAGTAGACGGCCCCCTGAGAGAGAATTAGGGCAAAAAGGGAAACAAAGGCTCAGCCACAGAAGGAGAAGACCGCATCCCAGGGTGAGGGGAGGCTATAAACTGGAAAGTCAGGATCAAATCAGGATTCAGCAGGGGTTTTGGGGCCACAGGTGTGTGGGAGAGTGTGCCCTGCGGGACAGATGTCTGGGTAGCAAGGGAGTGAAACAGAGAGGGCAGGCTGGGTAGCCAAAGAGGCAGGCATGCGGTGGGCCCCGGACACAGGGGCACGCAGGAGGGACAGACCCAGAAGCTTCTTGTATTTGATGAGGCCCACCAACAGGGGAACTGAGAGTTTTATGGCAGGAGCTAGGAAGACAGCCAGATGGGATCCCTCCCATGGCAATGCCCCACCCAGCCATCCTCGTCCCTCCTCAGAAGGCCTGCGTATCCCGGTCCCAGCGGCCCTGCATCTGAGTGGTCTTTCCTGCCCCACACCAGCCTGGAGCACGATGCTCACTAAACGTTTGGTTAAGCAAATGAGTTGAATGAACGGTCTTGCCAGCACTCTGAAAGCACAGCAGGGCCCCGTCTTTATGACGAGCTACAGATGATGAGACGGAGCCTCAGAGAGGTTGATGGACTTGCCCCTGAGGAAGAAGACCTTGAACTGTCACAAGAGCCCTGGTCTGACACACTACACACAGCCCCCCGGGGCCCGGCATGCTATGGGAATCTCACGAGTTTGCAATATCAAGTCTGGGGCGGTTCTGCTTGGGACAGGCAGGCCTGTGTGCAGCACCTGGGGCCGGGCCCCTCCAGGGTCAACACCACCACATCGGCGCACCGGAGCACTCTGCTCCACATCCCCAGGGGCCCAGCCCGACCCAGCAGCAAACACTCCTGAGCAATGAGCCTGGCAAGTCAGGCTCAGCCATCCCTCCCGCTGGAAGGTGACCCTCGAAGCCAAAAACTAAAGATCCCTTAGCACTGGTTGCTCTGGGTTTACTCACGAGATTGGGATCATTCTAACAGCATTCAAGTGCGCGCTATCAGGAATGCTGCCCAGGCTTCACAGAGCGTCAGAACTGCTTATCCACGGGGGCAGGGCGAGAACTGCCAAAAGCTTTTAGAAAAACCGTGATAAGATTTCATCACTGGCTACCCAGCACCAGGTGGGGACGACTCCCCTTGGTCTAGATTCTTTGTGCCTGGGGACTGACCCACAAAAGTGGCCAAACTAAGTCAGGGCCTGGGGATGACCTGTCCTGGGTTACCCACCCCCACCATGATCTCCACTCAGACATGAGCAACCTCAAGGCCGGTTCGACGCAGGATCTTCAATGTGCTCACAAGGGCCACAGAGATATGGAACTGGTGTCATTTCCATGCCTGGGGAGCCCACAGTCGGGCGGGGACAGATAGGATCCCATACGCGTGACCCTGCTGTGACAAGCAGTATAGGGGGAAGTCCAAAGGGACAAACATCTTCCACGGCAAGGAGCCAGCTGACAGGGGAGCGTGGTTTCTGGAAAGGGCATGTGTGACTGTCCTGGGTTTCAATCCTGGGTCTGTCTGCCACGTGGTGGTGTGGCCTTGAGCAAGTCCCTTTACTTCTTGGTGCCTCAGTTTCTTCTTCTGACACTGAGATGCTCATGGAAGGATCAAAGACAGGACGGTCCAGTGCTGCCGTGTGTTAGGACTTCTACAAATCTGAGTCATAAATGACTGCCATTGTGTGACCTTGAATGTTCCAAGTCACCCCCCCGCCCAGCCTCGAAATGTGGGATTCACAAGCTCCTGGAGCTGGTCTGAAGCTCAGGTATGTACAGACCATCGGTTCTTTTCCTGTTCTAGAAATCAACTGAATTTCTGCATCGTCCCTGCAGGCTGGGGGCAAATTAATCCTAGCCATTTTTACATAGTGCCCCACAGATATGCTTTGGCACCCATGACTCTCCAGCATGCTGAGTTTGGGGGTGGGGGCAGTGCTCGGCAGTCTTTCCTCGCCCCTGCCTGGGCCCCTGTTGCCTCCATGCTTCGCCTGGGCCAACCCAGCCTTCTGGAAGCTGCCTTGGTCACACTCCCCAAGATGGGCCACACATTCCCTCCTCTCTGGTCTTGCCACCCCTCTGGACCACCACCAGGAAGCAGACTCCAGGTCCCTGTCACTCAGGACCTGCCTGTCTCCCCGCCCCCCACCTCTTCCTTCTACACCCTCCGAGGAACCCTGAGTTCCCCTCTGGCTTAGGCTTCAGGGCACAACATCTTAAGCTGGAGGTCCTGCAAGTCACCTCTGGTTTCTGCCCTGCCCACATCTTCCCGCAGCGTTGGCTTTTCCTTTCCTGAGGAAAAGAGAAAGGACAAAATGAGAGGATTTTTTAAAAATCATAAATCATTATCTCCAAATATTGCCCAGCCATACTACCATAACACGTATCGTGTGCTTACCTAGTGCCAGACCCTGTGCGTGAGCCCTTTAAAATACCTCCATGTTACAGACGAGTGAGCAGGAGCTTGGAAAGCTCGACGGATCTTCCAAGTCACTCAGCTAACAGCAAATGGATTTAGGATGCAAACTTGGGTCTGTTTGGTCCTTGACGGCACATGCTCTCAGTTGGACCACGTGACTCTCACAGCACCAAAGTTCTGCACATCAGCAAAGAGGGCCACACTGTGTCCACACTTGACGAGTCTCAGGCTGAAGATGAAGGGGTCCTAGGGTCTTTAATGCAGGACCCAGGAAGAGCAAAGACTCAACTGGGAGAGACCTTGAGAGGGAAGAGACCTGGAAAATGCATCAGAAGGCTGCCCTGCACACCACCCTTCTCCCTTCCTGCCCACTAGTGATCTCTATGAGTGATACACTGGCCTGTCTACTATCCATGGTCAGCAGAACTTTGGGGGGAGAATAGCTCCCAGCCTCCAAAAACGCACTTCTATTTGTTCTACAGTAAGCACCCTAAGCCCTGGAAAAATCTGTCCAACGCATCATGGAATTGCCAGGTCCTCTTGGGAGAAGGGTAGGGTGGGAGTCCCACCCTGCACACGGGAGAGGGTGTTATTAGTTATGGGAAACAGCAATGGGGAAGCCCATCCAGCTTCCTGAACGGGATGGGAAGAAGTAGGAAAGAGTCAAGGCTGTCCCAACTGGGCACTTAGCCAGATCCGGTGTCTAGATCACTGTGTCATGCATCTTGAGACCATGTTTTGCTTTATAAATATAGTTTTAAGGAATCACTATATAGTTGGGGGGGGAGGCTTGGTCAAAATTTTAAGTAATAGTGTTGTATTGATGTCAATTTCCCAGATTTGATATTTGTACTGATTCTTATTTTAATAACTATAAGAAAATGTCCTTGATTTGGGAGACACACCAAAGTAAAGGAATATTGTGTCTGTAAGTTCTAACAGAATTTCTCACAGATCAGAAAATTTACAGGGAGAGAAAAGAATAAAACAAACGTGGTAAGGCGTCAGCATTTGTGATGTCTGGGGAAGGTATACAGGAATTCTTTGTATTGTTTCTGTACGTTGGAAATTATTGATAAATAAAAAGATTTTAAAGATTGAAATAACTCAAACACTTCTCCAAAGAAATTCCATATTTACTAGTTTGACACATGGCGTCCAGCACTTCTAGAAGGAGGAGGATGGAAACCAAACCACATCAGAGCAGCCCAGGGCCCTGCTCCAGGGAAAGCCCTTCAGCTGAGGCTGCGGGGAAGGGGGCGCACAGCCAGCCCTAAATCCCATTCCGGACAGTTTTTCAGGTGGGGAGGTGAAAAGAGGAAGAAAATAGAATGAGGGAGAGGAAGGATGGGATAGAAAGGTTCTCTGGTAGAAATCAGGCCTCTCCCAATGGTGCCTGCACCTCTCCGTGGTGCCTACGCCTCATGACCGAGCAAGGCAGTGCTCAAATGGGACGCTGAAGGTGGACCTGGGGAACTCGAGGCCATTGCAGGACAATGAAACAGAATCACAGTGTCACGCATCTTGAGATCATGAAAGTTTTACTTTATAAATACAGTTTTAAGGAATCATTAAACAGTTGGTGAAGAGGACCTGGTCCAAAATTTCAGCTTCAAAAACTTTGCGACATTGGACTTGGCAATTATTGTTTGTATATGACACCAAAAGCATAGACAAAAAAAGAAAGAAAATAGATATATTAGACTACACCAAAACTAAAGACTTGTGCATCAAAGGACACTCCCGGCAGAGTGATAATGCAACTCACGGGATGGAAGAAAATATTTGCAAATCAAATATCTGATAAGGGGTTAATAGCCAGAATATATCAAGAGTTCCTACAACTGAACAACAGACAAAAAACAAGTAACTCGATTACAAAAGGGGCAAAGGACTTAAATAGACATTTCTTCCAAGAAGATGTACCAATGGCCAACAAGCACATGAAAAGATGCTCAACATTGCTCATCACTAGGGAAATGCAGATCAAACCACAATGAGATATCAGCTCACACTCATTAGGATGGCTGCTATCAAAACAAACAAACAAACAGAAAATTACAAATGTTGGCAACAATGTGGAGAAATTGCAACTGTTGTATATTATGGCTGAGAATGTAAAGCCTTGCAGTCATGATGGAAAACAGTGTGGCAGTTCCTTAAAAAAATTAAACAGAATTACCATATGATCCAGCAATTCTACTTCTAGATGTATACCCAGAAGCACTGAAATTAAAATCTCAAAAAAGATATTCGTACACTCGTGTTGATGGCAGCATTATATACTAGCCAAAAGGTGGAAGCAACCCAAGCCTCCATCCACAGCTGGATGACTGGATAAACAAACTGTGATGTACACATACAACAGAATATTATTCAGCCTTAAAAAGGAAAGAAATTCTGACACATGCTACAATATGGATGAACCTTAAGAATTATACCAAGTGAGGGGCGCCTGGGTGCCTCAGTCAGTTGAGCGTCCAACTCTTGATTTTGGCTCAGGTCATAATCTCAGGATCGTGGGACTGAATGCCTCCCCCCCCCCCCCCCCCCCCCCCCCCACCCCCGTAGCTCAGTGCTGGAGATTCTCCCTTTCTCTCTGCCTCTCTCCCTGCTCATGCTCTCTCTCTCTCTCACTCTCTCTCTCTCTCTAAAATAAATAAGTAAATATAAAAAAAGAAAAAGAACAGTATACCAAGTGAAAGAAGCCAATCTCAAAAGCACAAATACTGTATGATTCCCCTTATATGGAGTACTTAGAGTAGTCACATTCAAAGAGACACAGCGTGGAATGGTGGTTGCCAGGGGCTGGCGGGGAGGGGGAAATGGAGACTTCCTGTTTAATGGGTGTAGAGTTTCAGTTTCGCAAGATGAAAAGAGTTCTGGAGATGGATGGTGGTGATGGTTAACACCATTGGATAACAATGTGAACGGGCTTCATGCCGTAGAACGGTACACTTAAAAATAGCTTAAAGGGGGGGGGGAATCGGAGGGGGAGACGAACCATGAGAGACGATGGACTCTGAGAAACAAACAGGGTTTTAGAGGGGAGGGGGTGGGGGGATGGGTTAGCCCGGTGGTGGGTATTGAGGAGGGCACGTTCTGCATGGAGCACTGGGTGTTATGCACAAACAATGAATCGTGGAACACTACATCAAAACTAATGATGTAATGTATGGTGATTAACATAACATAATAAAATAGAAAAAAATAAAAGTAAAAAAAATGGCTTAATTGGGTAACTTCTCTGTTGCATATATTTGACCATAAAAAAATTGAAGTTTACTTGTAAACAAAAAGAAATACCATCTTGTGAACCAAATAGAAAATGTAATACACATCTCTTTACAACTCACCATCTGAGAGATGGATGACTTCACATGTCACATCCTCTCTTCGAACATCTGGAAAACCTGTCCCTTCCTGGTATGCTTTCCCCAAGGACATTTGTCGTTGTAGAAAAGAAAGGACCTGGGGTCTGAGTCATGGGGTTTTCAGAACTGGAGAACTTGGCCATGTATCTACTACATGGCCCCAGTCCCTGCACCCCTATATGCCAGGCACCCCAGCTTTGTCCTTCGTTAGGTGATTGCCAGTCTCATGATCCTCATCCGTAAACATCTTCCACCTCATAGGGGTTTTGTGATGATCAATGAGGCCATGTAAAGTACATGGTAGACAGCCGGCACTCAGCCATCACCAGCTCCTATTATTATGCTCTTCTCCAGTCATCCCCAAAAGTATTCAGAGTAGGTATTATTACCCATATTCTACAAATGAGGGAAATGAAGCGGAAAGAGGTTAAGTCACTTACTCCGCTCCCAGATCAGAATGTGGTGGTGCCAGGCTTTTAATCCAGGACCCGTGAGCTTTCCACTCCACCCATCTCGGGCCTCATTTAACAGAGGAGAGACCTATGGCTCGGCGACATTGGCAAGGGGAGAAACTCAGAGGCCGACGGGCCGGGTGGGTAACGCAGAAGAGTCTGGTAGGCAGTGTGAGAAAAATCATCTGCCAAGACTCTACCAAAATAGTCTTTGTTTTCACTCCACCATGGGTTAGGCATATAACATAAGAGGAGCCTCCATGATACTGATGATTGTGTTTCTGATTCTAATTTATAAAATAAATATCAAAAAATATAAATTTTCAATTCATTTAATTCCCTTCCAAAAAAAAATTTTCAGCATGATGCATGCCAACGCTGTGCAGACCCAATACATTATCTGCAGGTCTGATGCAAACCCCAGAGGCAGGTGTGGTGGAGGCCCCCACGTGTGGTGGGTTCAGGGAATGTCTACACTCCTGCCAACGACTGGCTACCCCAACCACCAGTTCCTTCATGCCACCATGGGAACCCAATGCAGGGATGCCGGAACTTTCCATTTTCCAAGAGATGCAGAAAATGCGGCCTCTGGGGAAAATGTACCAACTTCCAAATAAAGGTGACCCTTATTCTGATACCATGCAGACAAAATAAGGCAGGCGTGCAGGCAAGCCCTTCAGTGTCAGGCTCCAGTAGGAAGTCGCGTGGTTTATCGGCAGAGCTCAGACAAAAGAGAAGCTCTGGCTTCGCAGACTCCAATGAAGCCCACCAGTGGTCTTCCCCAGCCGAAGAGCAAGAGACACAGTGGAGAGGATGGGCAGAGGGAAGGAAGTGCAGGATGCCCAAACCTGACAGTCTCAGCCTACAGAGTCAGGACGACAAGCAAATCTTTGTAGGGTTCACTTATATTCAGGGTTCACTAATTTTCCTCCATCAGATCTTTGCCTGAAGCTATACCCAAAGATTTTCTGCAACCCCTCCTCCTGGATGGGAAGACGCACACCATCCAGCCACATTAATTAAAGAGGATTTTTTTCCTCTGAGGTGAATGCGTGTTAAAAATATCAAATATTAATCACTGGCAACATTAATTTATAATAATGCTTGTCTCCCTCTCAACTTCCACCGCGACATCTGGCCTGACTGCTTTGAAACTGACACCCACTCCATCGCGGGAATTATAAATAGCCTGAGTTCAAATCTTCACCTTGAACCAAACAGACGGGCTCCGTGGGGTGGTTTACAGAATGAAGATGGCTGCAGTGCGCAGTGAAGTCCTGGGTGGGTCTGTTTGGGGTGGTGGCGTTTATTGCTTTTTTTTTTTTTTTAAGATTTTATTTATTTATTTGACAGAGAGGGAACGCAAGCAGGGGGAGTGGGAGAGGGAGAAGCAGGCTTCCTGCTGAGCAGGAAGCGGGGCTCGATCCCAGGACCCTGGGACCATGACCTGAGCCGAAGGCAGATGCTTAAGCGAATGAGCCACCCAGACGCCCCTAAAATTGTTTTTTAAAGACAGAGATCTTGGAGTGGGAGGCGGGGCGCTGGAGGGGCAGGGGCAGGGAGGGGCTCTGGGCTGCTTCCTCGCTGTTGGCGGGGGCCGGCCTCATTCCCCCCCCCCCACCCCCCACCAGCCCATTTCATGATCTGTCAGAGGCAGGCCTGGGCATAGCTGTTTTTTCCACCCTAAGTTCTCGGTCCAGTTTCCATACTTGCCCCTGGGGATTGATCGGTGCAGACACCATCTTCTATTAAAGGGGGGCAGCACTTACTTTATGTAAACAGAAAAGAAGTTCATCGCAGCCAACAGAGCACTTTCGGTCCACAAGCTCATGCAGTAACCAGAGTTCACACTTCCCGTGCATTTGCCCAGGCTGGCACCACCTCATCCTGTCCCTGCAGCAACCCTGTAAAGTAAGTCCTAGTGGGAATGCTGCTTCGCCCAGGAGGGAATGGAGCTTAGAGGAGCTGCTTTCCTGAGGTCATCCAGCTAGCAAGTGGTGGGCAGAGTCAGGATTCAAACCAAGTTGTAGGTCGCAGAGGTCTCCTTGCTTGCTCCCTTTCCAGGGTTTCTCGAGCCGCAAAAACTCCAGCTTCCCAGGCCCGCTCTCCAGCAATTCGCATCCAGAGGCTCTGGGATGGGGCACGGGATTCTGGGGGTACCTAACAGATGATGGCCACCACCAGGGAAGGTACTCCTCATGACAACCCTGGGAGGCAGCAGGAATGACTGTCCTCATGCATCAGATGTGCTAACGGACGCTGGGAGTTGCCTGACCCCTCAGGCAGCTGAGCGGAGAATCTGAAGCTTTGGTCCCGGTGCCACCAGGTGGGATTGGACAACCAGATGGAAGGGCAGGGAGAGACAGAGCACCTCATGGAGGGGAGAAGGCAGGTAGGAGTGGGGAGGGCAGTGTCCGGGAAGGAGGGCAGGAGATGCTGGGGGCCCCATTTTTGATAGTCTCCAGCTCCCCAGTGGCTCAGGGCATCCCTGGGGCCAGCCAGCAAAGCCCCTCCTGGCACACAAGCTTTGCGATGAGGCGGTCTCCACCGGCCCAGGGCTTCTGGGAGGGTGCAGGCTGTCCGGGGGCGTGGTGGCCATCGGCGGGCTTCCCCATGATCCCAGGCACCCATGGAGCTTAAGGGGAGGAAGGAAATGGATATCTCAAGAGCAGACCACTGATAGTACACCTCTTAGTCATTTCACAGCTGTCCCTTGCCAGTTAGGGCCCTGGGAGATCCTCCTGTCCACACAGAACTGCAGCAGGGAGCAAGAACATTCTCTCCCATCTTTCTCCAGAGGCGGCCTGGCCACCAGGCTGGGATCCCATCGTCTACAGTGCTTAGTACCCCTGAGAACATTCCCAGGTCTTCCCTCCGACCCCACCTCACTGGGCATGCACCGGGGCCTCCTCTCTGTGTCCCTCCTTGGAGACTAAGGCGACCAGGTAGGCGCACCTGGCAGAGGAGGTGTATGGTCCCTTTCTGTCACCTGGGAGCAGGTGTGACTGCTACTTACCGAGATAGTTGCCCCCAGCAGGCCCCAGAGTGGGGGACCCCAGCAGAGGTCTGGGACCCATTTTTCTGTTGCCTGACTCCCTAACACTCCCTCCAAACACCGAGCATCCCGTTTGGTCGGTCAGATCCCCCTCGCTCCCTTTTGCAGCTGGCCCCCAGCTGGGGACTGGAGAGCACCTGCGGGACGCACGCAGGACATGTGTTTGCCTCCTGGCTGGGGCCCCGGGCCATCCAGCATGCCTCCTCACCTGCAGGCTTTGCAGCATCCAGGTGTGGGCCCAGCTGCTGGCCTTCAAGCACTTGGAAATTACAGCCCCTTAGAGGAGCCTCCTCTCTCTGTTCCGCTGTCACCCCTCTACGTATTCCTCTTCCTGCTTCGCCACTCTGATGATGGACGTTTCCTCAGGGACAATTATGCCCCCTTGGAAACCTAACTGTGGATGGATGCAGACCCAGGCGTAGCCACACACACACCCACTCCCCTCCCCACCTCCTGTCTTGCTAGTCCTTGTTTTAACATGAAGATCAGCTCTAGCTGGATGGAACTTTTCTTAATGGAAGCTAACCTCTCTGTCCCCCCTTGGAAAGACAATTGGAATTTTCATTATAGGCCTATTTGATTTCCTCCAAAGGTTAGGGTGATCAGGTAGGACAGTGGCTCCCTGGAGGTGGAGGTGCGGGGAGGACTTGCAGCCCCTCCCTGGAGAAGAGCTTGTTAGAGGCCCCTCAAATCGAGTCTCCAGGACTCAGCATTTTGGCATCTTCCTTTGCTGCTTCTATGTACATTGAAGCTTGGGGACTGCAGGTTTAGGGGCAAATGACATTTCCTAGGATCGCCCGTTCCTGGGGGGGAGGGGGGTGGTCACCAGCCACAGTGACACCTGTCTCAGGGGACATACATGCTTTGGCTGGTTTAATTTGAACCCAATTTGAGAAGAGCCAGGATAGAATTCAGAGCCCACTCTCCCTATGCTTTTTCTAGAAAAAAAAAAAATTGCATAGCGCAGTATTAAGATCACGGCCCATATTGAGCAAACATTACTTTAAAACAGTGACTCATATGTTTAAGCAAGGTATTAAGAGGCACTTAGATAAGATTTGCGTATCTATGTTCCCAAACAGGGTTGTTACTGAGCTTTGCCTACATAAACCTGTGCTTCTAAGTTTCATAATATTAACAGAACCTGATCTGGACAGACTGTAATTTCTTCCTACCACATTCCAATCCTGGGAACCTAAAGCACGTCCAGGAGATGACTCCAAGTAACACGGGCTTGGTGAGCCGGTTCCAGGAGTTGCAGGCTCTGGGCAGAGAGATCCCAGTGCGGGCTGACCAAGATGTTTTCATAAATAAACAAAAAAGCATAAAGCATGCCCAGTATGCTTCTTCATGCACAGCCTGTCCTAAGCACTTTGCATGGGCTTGCACTGCAACCCTAGGAGGCAGGTACTATTATTGTTCTTTCCATTTTACAGACGGGGACACTGAGGCAGAGAAGTTTAGCAACTTGCCCAAAGTACCCAGCTAGGAAGTGGCCTGACCAGGGTTCAGACCCACACTGTCTGCGCCATCCACCACCGGGCTGCGCCACCTGTCGGGAAGCAGAAACAGGGTAAGTTTGCCGCAAATTCCCCGAGGAATGCCAACAGAGCAAAGTGCCAAATGACAAGGGAACGTCAAGCTGCCATTCAACATATTTGTTTACTTAGTCTTCGGGGCTTAGTTTTGTGATAGAATTTCACAGGCTCCTCTCTGCCTTGTCTCTGTCAGAACTGTGCCCACAGCTTCTTACTCATCAGTGTTTCTGTCCGTGTAGACCCACTTCCTCCTCTTCATGAATCTTCGGCCCCCAAGTAAAGGTTCCCCTGTCCTCGGTAGGACAAGGGAGGGGCTCGGGGGGGCTCTGATCCCTTCTGAGAACAACACCCAGGTTTTTCTTCCAAGGTACACTCATATTTAAATGAAACAAATGTCCCTATGATCCATGGGCCACAGGGCCTATTGGAAAACAGGCAGAGGCAAAGATAAGAAAGAATCTTCTGGACAGAGGGCCATAAGCTGTGTCCCTCCTGTGGCCTGGGCCACGTGGTCTTCTTGAGGCCCGGGCACTGCTGCGCTCTCAGGCCTGTAGCTGGCTGCAGGCTCCACCAGGGAACTTTGAAAGGTAGTCGAAAGGGGCCTCAGGAGAGCTGAGGGGGAAACCATGAAAATGAATAAAAGAAAGAGCATTCAAAATGGAGTCAGGGGCGCCTGGGTAGCTCAGTTGTTAAGCATCTGCCTTGGGCTCAGGTCATGGTCCCAGGGTCCTGGGATGGAGCCCCGCATCGGGCTCGCTGCTCGGCAGGAAGCCTGCTTCTCCCTCTCCCACTCCCCCTGCTTGTGTTCCCTCTCTTGCTCTGTCTCTCTCTGTCAAATAAATAAATAAAATCTTAAAAAAAAAAAAATGGAGTTGGGAAGCCAGGATGGGAGAGGTGTCAGGAACATCATCAAAGATTGCCTCGCCCAGCAGGAAGAAGGAAGATTTCCTCAGCCTGGCAACAGCAAGAGGCCCTGCCTGCGGGCAATGAGTAGCTGCCACCGCTTTGAATCTCATTTTCCTCCAGCCAATTTCATTTAAAATGACCCCTCCCAACTTCCCTCCTTTCCTCTGAAAAAGGAGGCTCTCCCGCTGTGTTCTCCAGACTTGCCTATGCTTCACCAAAGTTGGCTTGTCCTGAATTGCAATTCCTCTGCTGTTCCCAAATACACTCATTTGCTGCAGGAGAAACTTTGTTGTTTCGTTTTTAAGGTGGACACCACCTACAAGTTGTTCTCCTGGTGACTCTGTGGCTTTGGGCTTCTGAGGCTAGGTGTGGCCCCAACCAGGACTGGAACAGGGAATGGGTCATACTGCAACCTTATTCCCACCCAGGGTCAGCTGTCCAGGGTATAGATCCTTTTTTTTTTTTTTTTAAGATTTTATTTATTTATTTGAAAGAGAGAGAGCACAGAGGGAGAGAGAGAGAGCGAGAAGCAGGCTCCCCGCTGAGCAGAGAGCCTGATTCGGGGCTCAATCCCAGGACCCTGAGATCATGACCTGAGCTGAAGGCAGATGCTTAACCGACTGAGCCACCCAGGCACCCCAGGGTACGGTTCTTAAAGAGGCACAAACATCCCTGCAAGAAAGAGAAGATTCGGTGCCAGTTAACTCAGCTGCTACATAGGAACTTCTCCACTCCTGCCAAGGTGGGCAGTGCCCAGCAGTGGTAAAAGAAAAAACCTTCTTTGCAGGAGACATCCTGCCTCCACGTAACGTCTTTGCAGCAGGCTCGTGGAGGACCGAAGGGCAACTCTAGGCCAGTGTCACTCCCCGAGCTCCGCCAGCTCCCGGCTCCAGGTGCAGTGAGCTGCCACTCATTTTAAGATGCAGGCACCAGGAACCCGAAAGCCCAAGCTGCACAGTGCACCATATAGCGCTTTTGTCCTGCTAATGAGGGATTTCTTTTATTATCCAAATCGTAAACAGTTGAGTATACCATTCAAAGAGCTGTCGGGTATAGAAAAACACTCATTACAAATGCTTTATTGGGTGCATCTTTCTCCCCGGCCCACAAGATAAATGTCAAATGAACATTAAGAGATACCAAATCGTTTGCCAGTCTGGAATATTCCAGTCCTGCTGTGCCCGAGACCCTGAGGACCTCCCAGGTGCCTGCAGGCTCCAAACCTCAGAAGCCGAAGCCTGGTTTCATGAAACACGGGCCATTTTGTGCAGCCTCGGGCAGTGCTGAGACAGGGCCTGGCCTCATTCTCTTCAGCCTGGGCACATTGGCCGGACCTCTGCCAACAAGTTGGAAAGCTTTTTTTTTTTTTTTTTTTACTTTATGGATTTTAATATTGATTTTTTTAAAACAGCTTCATTGAGACATAATTCACATCCCATGGGAATTCGTCCACGTAACATCTAGAATTCCATATCCTTAGATATTCACAGTTATGCAGCCATCGCTACAACCTAATTTTAGAACATTCTTGCCACCCCAAAAAGAAACCCTGTACCCACCAACAGTCACTCTCTATTTTCTTACACTCGGCTCCAGGCAATGACCAATCTGCTGTCTGTCTCTGGAGATTTACCCATCGTGGGCATTTCGCATAAAGAGAATCATACAAAATGTGGTCTTTTGTGTCTGGCTTCTTTCTTTTCTTTTTTTTTTTTTATTAATTTATTTTAGAGAGAGCGCAAGAGTTGGGGAGGGGAGGGTGGCAGAGAGAGTCCCAAGCACTGAGCACAGAGCAGGACACGGGGCTCGATCTCAAGACCCTGAGATCACAGCCTGAGCCGGACTGCACCGCCCAGGGGCCCCTGGCTTCTGTCATTTAGCACAGCGTTCTCAAGGTCCGCCCTTGTTGTTGTAATAGCAGTACTAGGTTCCAGTTTATGACTCAGTGACATTCCACTGTATGGGCACAGCATCTTTCATTCATTCCCCAGTTGATGGAGGCAAGCTGTTTGTGTAAAGATGGTCCTTCACTTTTCTTTCTGATTCCCCACTGGAAAAACCCTATGCAGAGCGGGCCCCAGACCACCTTGTGCTTCCCTCCTCATCTGGTGGGATCCGAGGTTTTGGTACACTCCAGGAGAATTCTCCAGGTTGACTCTTGGGCTGGTCTCAGATCGGACACAGGGCAAATTTTCAAGAGCAATTCCTCAATCCCAGGGTTTATCACTGTCAAAGCTCCGAAAGAGTAAGGATGCCAAGTGTTGTCCTTGTGGGGGCTTGAGGCCCTGGCCCCAGCTTAACCCACCCCCAACCAAAACCACACTGGGTAAATACACAGTCGAAGTAAAACAGTGTGTTTGCTGTGCAGACTCGGCTCTGAGGTGAGTGCCCAGCCCCGGAGCCTCCCCTGAGCTGACCTTTCTCTCTGGCTGAGGGAGGCTTCCTGCTTCCGCCATGGGTCTTCCCTCTGCTCATTGCCCCCGGAGTCTGGTGGCCAGAGTCTGTGAGATGGAAGAAGTGCCGGGGAGAGACACTGAGCAACACGCACTCGTGTGCTTGCTTGGTGCCGGCCAGTTGGAATCCTACCCAATACACTATCTCGAGTTCATCCTTCGGTATTCAGGGGGAGTGGGGCTTAGCGGCAGATTTCCACTGAGTCCTCTAGCATTTTAGGCCCTTGAGTCCTCCATGGGGAGCACCCACGAACGCACCTACCCCCACCCCCCATGCTAGGACACCTGGCTTCCCTTAGGCCCTCCCCTTGCTCAGCTCAGTTCCAGCCCCCGACTGGTGACATCTCCCCTCACTGGTGCCAGCAGCTGGGTCCCCTCCCTCTGCCCTACCTTCCGCTAGCATTCTCTTAGAGGGGACGGTCCTTTTTTGTCTTTGCGTCCCCAATGGCAAAGTCCATCCGACAAAAGTAAATGGAATTTGTACAACTTAAGATGTTCTCACTCACAGATCCTGTACTTTCCCACTCCTAGTCTGCACCCCGGGGCCCGTCCTGGTCTCTCAGGGCTATCGTGGGCTTTGTGTATGGCTCGCCCAATCTCCAGGACCTCAGAGGGCCTCCCTCTGCTGAGCCAGAAACTGCAAGGGGGCGGGAGGTGAGCACTGGGGTGTGGGGACTCTGGGGGGAGAAGGTCTGTGACAGGTGGCAGCTATAAACCCTACATACCAGAGGCCCCTGAGACTCTCGCCAGCCTGTCTCCTCCTAGGAAATGCCGCTGCTGTTTCCTTCATTCATTCATTTGTTCATTCGGCAGATGTCTGTTGAGCCCAGCTCTAAGCCAGGCACCAGACACAGGAGAAAACCATGGTCTCCGCCGTCCAGCAGCTCATGGTCCTCTGTTAGGCATGCAATAAAGGGACCCCTTAGCTCATAAACTAGTAATAAACTAATTAATTAATACATGAATTAACTGGGGGCTCCACTTCAGATGACCAGAAACTTCTCAGTCCTCTGTGGGCCCTCCCTTCAGATCTGCCAAGGTGTACCCCCCTCCTCCCCATCCATGGCGTGTACCCAGATCCTGAAAGCAAGCACCCTGCCACGTCCCATGTCTCCACTCCAAACATTGTGGGGAGGAGTCTGGGCCAGGTCAGCCAGCCCAGAACACCCCTGCCTCCTCCCCCCAGCTCCCTTCTGCCCGCAGTGACAGACCACAGTGCAGACAGCAGGAGGGCACCGCCTGTGTAGCTTGGGGTCTGGAGAAGGGCTGCCAGATGGCAGGCAGCCCACCAATATCCTCTGTCAAGTACTCAGTACACCTGGTACTTGGACTCGGTACACCTGATACTGGGCTTGGTCTGTGATGAGAAGAACCCTGGCCCCCACGCCCTGAAGCCACCCCTGGCAGAGGGCAGCCTCTGGCCTCAGTAAATGAAGGGATCTGTGGCCAACAGGGTGGTGCAGACACTTGGCAAGGAGCTGGGCCCAGAAGCCCCTCCTGCCCCCCTTTCCATCCCCCCCCCTCCACCACAGGCCTGGCTGTTCTCAGTCCCTCGACCTCATGCCCCTGGGGATGCAGTCTGCTGTCTACTGGGCACAGGAGGCGAGTCCAGGTCCTGGGAAGTGAGGCCACCGAGAGGATAGGCTGGGGCTGGGTCTGCCTCCAGGTGAGCCTCCGTCCTCTGGCTATGCAGCTGCTCCAGCCCTGGCCACCACTATTCAACCCGGGGACATAGGCAGGATGCAGACATTGCCCTTCTTTCTCTCGAGGGGTGGGGGGTGCTCTCTAAGAGCAGGTGCCAACTCGGGGCCTGAGATGCATCCCAGGTGTTTCTGTGTTGATGGATGAGGATGGGGCAGGGGGGTGCATTTGAGTGGCTCTTGAAGGAGGTGTTGAAGTCCCCAGACAACAGAAGAGAAGCAGAGCATTCCCCGCAGAGGAACAGCTCAGGCAAAGACACATGTAGCCGCTTCCACAGACCATAGGCAGTCCCGAAGCTGAGAAGCCTGGTGGGGAGCATGGGAGAGGCAGAGAAAGGGTGGGTGGGGGCTTATCGCTCCCTACCAAGGGCTGGGCTTTCTGCTTTGGGGCTGAGAAGGGCCATCGGGGAGCACAAACCAGGTAAATGTGCCGCCTAGAAAGATGCTGGTAAACAGGCCAGGGTGGATTTTAAGGTGAAAACTGGAGGCAGAGAGAATAGGTCGGAAGCAGATGCCACAGGCCAGGCTGGGCAGGATGACTGCTTAGACTTGGCCATGGCTGCCGTGAGAAGGGACAGTAGAAGAGAGAAGAAATCTAGACTGCTCTTGAGCTTCCGACTTGGATCCTGGGGGTGATGGGAGCACTGACCCAGATGACTGGCAAAGAAGATGAAGATTCAGGGGCACAGGTAGGGGGAAGGGGCATCCCATCATCCTCGTCGGGCCCCGCCCACCTCCACGGTCCCACTTCAGGGGAAGCTGGAGCGTGTCTCACGGGAAGATGACAGTAGCTTCTAGGAAAGAAGCATCTAGGAGGGACGGGACCCAAAGGGGCAATTAAATATTTCTCCTGTGCTCCTTAGGGTGACAGATTTCTTTCCACAGGTGGAAGCACTGTCCCTCTAAGCCTCTGGTTGAATCTTGGGGACATCTGGGGAATGGTCCCCGTCCGCTTTGAGAATGGTGCATCTTTGACTCTTCCTTGCCATCCCCAGGTTGGTCACTAGATGGCACGAGACTCCACCTGTCGGGGAGGAAGGGGCTTGGACTAAGAGGAGGTAAGGCAGTCACTGAAGGGGCCCGCATCCTGAAGGGGTGTCCTTTTCACCTAACCCTGATTTAATTTAATTCTTCAGGAATACGTTCTTATCTTGGATATATTATTCTTATAAGTAGGTTCTTCTTATAATTGTATTTCTGAAGAGTATATTCTTGAATATAAAGAATTCTCGCAAATACACTTTTCCCCTCCCCAAGTCTCCCCATCTCTCCTCTTAGGGCTTCAGAAAAAAAGCAGCGAGAAACTGGGGCAGAGGTCAATTATACATTCCTTGGCATTCTGGTATAAAAAATGAGAATTGTTCCAGTTAAACTAAATAGGGTCTGCAGACTGGCCAGCTCCCAGATGGGGACAGAGATGGGGGGTGCTGCAGGTGGCAAGTCAGTGCGCGCCACGTCATGGGCACCCCTCTGCCATCACCCCGTCTCTGCTGTGCTGAAGCATGTGGCCATTGTCTCACCCAGGATGGCTCTGCCTGCCGAGGACACGGCTTGATTGGGGAGGGCCCCGCACACCATCATGACGTGGTAGGAATCAGCAGTACCTAGAGACCCAAAGGACAAGGATGGGCAGATTGGAACCCTAAACATGGACAGTAGTTCTATGTCCAGCCCCTGAGCCTGAGTGCAGGGGGAAGAGATTTATGCATGGGCTGCAAGAAGGGCCAAGAGTCAGCAAAGCAGGCAGTGATGTCTATCAAAGGAGCCGAAAACAAAGAGAAGGAGCCCTGAGTGGGGCTCAGGTCTGGCCTGAGTGGGTCCTGCAGTAAAGCCTGTTCTGAGCATCCCTGAGCAAGGCGCTGGCAGATCCAGGGCAGATGGGGGAGGGCAGGAGCCCCCAGGGCCTCATTAATCACAATGTGCTTGGAGGCTTATACAATGTCCTTTCATCTTACATTTTGCATTTTTCTAGGCTAGGAATTGGGGTGAGGAGGGGCTGTGGGGACAGTAGCCTGGCACTTAGGTGATGTTCCCAGCCCCGGGTTCGGACACAGGCTCAGGGCCATCCTGATACAGACTTCCTCATCCCACACATGGTGGTCTGGGGGCATCAGGTCCTGGATACTAAGCAAAAGAGACTAAATTGCAGAAATGGGAGTTGCAACCCATCCAGATCTCACTAATGGAGTCCCCACTCAGCCGCCAGCTCAGGGCTCCCTTCCTGTCTCCAACCCACCAATGCGCCCAAGCCACACACCTGAGCAGCACCCTCCGGGCCCAGAGCCCAGTGCCTGTCACCCCTCATTCAAAGAAACCCTGAATCCACTTTCGCAAAAAAATTGCCCAAAACGAAAGGAGGAACACCAATGGCATCCTTCCCCACCTGGAAAAGGCCCCGTCCTGCCCTCCCTACCCCGTGTCCCCACGCCAGCAGGAACACCACGGCCACTCGCCCTTTGTTCATGCTTTTATTCTGCAGGGGGCAGGTCAGGGAGCGCAGCTTCCAGGGCACCACGCACTCCTGGGTGAGCCGAGGGCAGGGTCCAGGTGGGAGGAGCTTGGTGGGGCTGGGTGTTTTAGAGGCCAGTGGAGACCAGTGACACAACTCCCAGACAGACAGCTTTGAGCTCCGGGAAGCCTTGCTGTCTAGAGAAGTTGCCTTCTCTGGGTGTGAGGCCTGTGCAGCCTGGTCTCTGGGCAGTAGTTGCCTCCCCCAGGTCCAAAATCAATGTGCTTGCCTGCTGTCTCCCCTCCCACCTCCCCACCTCCCCAAACTGGGCAGAAGCCCCCGTCCTCAAGGTCACAGACATGCTCCCAGGGGCTGATCCTCGGAAAGGAGCTGTTTGAGGTTACTCCCTAATTGCCTCCTAAAATGTCAATGGCTGATCAGATTAAACTGCCCCCACTTGCATTCTATAGGGAGGCCGTGGGAACTGGGGGCTTCACTAGTGAACTGGTCAAGTGTGCGGGGAGGGGCCTCAGAGGCAATGCAGTTCTGGCCTAGTGGGCGGGCTCCCCGCACCTACCATGAGATCACCGTCTACTGCACCCCGGCCTCCCGCCACCCCGGAAAGGTCGCTCCTCACAGGCTTCATGGAAAGGGCCTGAGGCTCAGTCCAGGACCTGTCACTCGGAGCAATACACCCAGGGCCTGTGCTGGGGAATGTGGGATTCAGGCAGAAGAGCGCATGCAGGAAGGGGGAGAGACGGGCCCAGGGAAGAGGACAAGCCACCTCTGAAGACCAGATGGGTGAGTGAGGCAGAGGCTAAGGGAAAAGAATCCCCTTCCTGTTACTTACAACCCCTCAGTCAGCCGGAATAGGGAAGAGAACCAGTCAGGCCCCGTCTTGGACCACAGCCCGAAGCTGGGACCCAGTGTGCTGTGCGTCAGCATGCACGCACACGGCTGTGCTAGGGAGGAGGGACCGAGGAGGACAGTTCAGGGACGGGGCAGTGGGGGAGCTGGGCCACAGGGCAGATAGGGCCTAAGACGCGAGCCCAGGCTGGGCTCATGCAGAGGCGCGATGTGTATCCCTACAACAGACAGGCTCCTAGAAACTGATGTTCTTCAGGTCCGTGGAGCAGCGGTACCTGCCATCCAGGCACCTGGAGCACAGCAGGTTGGGCAGGCAGGGGCAGGTGTGTTGCTGGTGTTTTCTGAAGAAGGGGACCTGGGAAAAGAGAAGAAGGAGGACTCCTTCACCATAAGGGAGGTGGGCCTCCTGGCAGGAGCCTCTGGCCAGTCCAGCCCTGGCCGGTGGCTCACCCCTCCGACCAGCCCGACAATAACAGTTATGACAGAGGGGGAAACTGAGGCACAGTGGCTGAGCGACATGCCAAGCTCACGCAGCTAATTTGTGGAGGAGCCAGGATTTGAACCCAGGCAATCTGGCTCTTGGGACAATGTAATCAGCCACAACACTGTCCTTCCACTCCAGCCTTAAAACACCACAAGCCCCCGCGCTGCCTAGCCAGGTCCTCTCGCCGGCACACGCGTACATGCACGCACACACGTTGGTGGACCGAACATTACTTATAGCTCACCTGTGATGTGCTCAACGCTAGAGGGTGCTAGGGATGCAGTGGTGGACAGGACAGGCACCGTCTCTGCCCTGTGACTCACCCAGAGACTAAACTATTGAGGTTTCCTCAGCGGAGGGTGAACAGGAACGGTTATGATCACAGGTAGGGTCAGACTGCCCGGGTTCAAATCCTAAGTCTGCCACTTCCCAGCTGCGTGACAACTGGCAAGTTCTTTAGTCTCTGTGTCTCAACTTTATTATCTGCAAAATGGGTTAATAATAGCACCTACCACATATGGCTGTAAAGAGGTTTAAACTATACAACTGCGAAAGGACTTAGTCTGACAAGTGGCCCATGGTAAGCACTCAGCATTAGCTTTTACTGCCACTGATGTCTCCTTTGGGAATATAGATCCGCAGCTGAACCACCTCACACACCCCGAGGCGGCAAGGACTGCCTCGCCATCCCACCTCCCCATCCCCCAAGAGGCCCGGATCAGGAGGGTGACCACAGGAGGATGCTCTGAAGAAACGGGGCTCCTGGGTGCAGTTGTGCTTCCCTGAGGAGCATGACAGATTCCTGAACTGCAGGGAGCCTGGGGGAGGGGGCTGGCATGCGGGGTCCCCATGCACACCTCTTGTTGCTCCTGTACCCGGCCCTTCTATGCCCCCTGGGCTGGGAGCTGCCTGTCAGTGGACGGCAGCAGGGTGCGTAGGGCCCAAAAGAGTACAAGTCCCTCCTTGAAGCATATGCCCTGGGCCCGTGGCTTGCCTCACCCTAACCAGACCCATCCCTTGGATGGGAGGCCATTTTGTGAGTCTTATTTCATGTTCTTGAGGGAAAGTTCCTATGGGTAGAGAGCATTCAGGCCCCCTTGAGAATCTGAGCTCATCAGATCTGAAAGAGACTTCAGGAGCAATCGGTCTCTTCCCTCATATACATGAGGCGACTGAGGCCCAGAGCAGTCATGCTAATTGCCCAAGGCCACTCAGCAAGTGAGCAGCTGGGGTTCCCGCCCCCAGGTCTAACAGGCTGTGTGATTAGTACCCCCCCACACTCCACCCCAGGCTGCCTCCAAGGAGCAAGGAGGCGGTGCCCATCCCCCCTGAGATGTCAGCCATCTGGCTCTGGGCCTTGAGCAGGTCTGTGCGGTACCTTATGGCTGCCGGGGTGACACTCCTCTCCTTCCTGCCCCAGCGGGGTGCACATCCGAAGCCCACGTAGCCACAGGCTGATGGCACAGCACGTGCCCGCCCCACACTGGACATCCCGCTCACAGGCCTGCGAGGGGAAACAAAGCAGCCATTCATGCCCGTTAGTGCCCCCCAAGAGAAAGCAGAAGGGAGAGGTACATCCAAAACCCTCATGGCAGCCTCGCACCCCATGCCACACGTCCGTGCTCCTGCCTCACTTGCGCCGGGATGCTCAGGGCTCAGCGGGGCATCAGCACTGAGTCTGGGGACCCCTCCAAGCTCTCGGAGCCCACCCAGTAGGGAGGCAACGCTCCTCTTCAGACCAATGCAGAGGTCAGGAGACACAGCTCTTCCAGCCCCAGGACATGCTCCAAGGATGCTGGTGAAATGGGACTGATCTGAGTTCCTAGAGGTGGGAGGGGCATTGATGGCCCAAGCCCCTAGGGGCTCAGTCCTTGGTTAGTCCAAGCTCCTCCCATCTGGACCCTGCCCTCGGCTCACCCAGGATGACGTGGTGACCCGGAAGCAAGGTCCCAACCTTGACCCCACACCCGGGGATGGTGCCTACCTTCCCCATGCCGGCCCCCACCTCGGCCCTCCCCTTGGTCCTCACCAGAAGCTCAGCCTCACCCGAGGTGCCAGCACCCCAGAGAACAAGGGGCTCCCCCGGGGCTTCTCTGCTGGCCTCCTTGATCCCCAGATAGGGATGGACCCCTCTGGGTTGGGCTCCAGAACAGGAGCTAAGCGGCCTTGGCTAGTTTCTGGAAGTTGCCATTTGTAAACAAGCCCACCCAAGCCTGCTTTAAACAAAAGCCTGAACGGGGGGAAATAGACCTCTGAACTGCTCCAGCCTCAAGCAGGGCCACAGTGGAGAAGCACCCGATCTTGGCACTCCCAGAGAAGTTTGGTGGCTTTTCTGAGCTGAGATTCACAGCTGCGGAGCACCCTCTGGCTACCTGGGTGGGGCCTGGCAGAAACTGGAAGCAGCCAACTTGCTCAGCCCCGGGAGGGAAAGTGGGGGTGCGGGGTCTGCTTGCCACCCAGAGGAGGTGCAAGTGACAGTCACCTGGCTGTGCAGGTCTCCAGCCCAGTGAGGGCACATCTCACACACCCACCAGGCCCTGCAAGCCCAGGGTTAGGGCCAAGTAGACCTTCCCTGACTCTTCTTCTACAGAGCTGGAGCATCATTGTCCCACTCCAGCAGGAGGGACCATCCAAGCCTGAATCCGGGATGGTCACAGTCCAGGGAGCAGGGGCGTATGGTGGTGTCCGCCCAGCCTCTTCCCGGGAGTCAGCCTTGGGGCCTCAGAAAGGCATGGAGAGTGGAAAGAGATCCTCACCCCCTGAGGACTGGGTCCCACCCTCTTCTTGTCCTGTCTGTCATGCATGTCCTCCTACCCTAGATTTCTCTCTCACTGTGCTATTCAAAGGGTCCTCTTGAAGGGTTTACTAGAAAGAGATTTTCCCACCACCACTTGGCCAGATGTTGGAGCTGGCCCCATGAGGTCACCTGGGCGTCAAGGTCAACCCGCAGCTCCCATCCTTTTCGGTGGCTTCTCTCCTTTGTTCTTAGCCTCCCCGATCATCAGGCTACACAATAGGAGGATTCAGAGGCTGATTCATTAGGTATAATTTTGCCCTAACAATGTTATTCATGCTCTGGGTCTCAAAAGCATTGACTTGCCTTTAGTATGTGTTCGTCTTTGAAACTCAAGTCTTTTTCCTTTAAAAAGGAGAAGAAAGAAGTTTCCTTTCTGTGATCATGAAAACTAATGTGATTCCAAGAGACATTTGGCATTTTTCTACATTTCCATTCTCTATGTGAAAAGTTGAAGGACGCTGGGGAAAAATAAATAAATTTCCCTCTCTCGCTCTCTCTTTTTTTTTTTTCCTAGTGGCTTTGATCTGAAAGCTCTCAGGTATTACTCTCCATTTTAGTAAGAATGGTCCCACCACTGTAACACATTTGAGGGTGGTCCCGGGGAAAGCCCCAGTGTGAAGGCAGGCAAGCGCCCCTGTGTGGGGAGTCTCCACTGGGAGGTTAGATTTCCACTTGTTATCCAATGCCTGCTTTTGGGTACACCCAACCAAATGCTCTGATCAGAACCAGGCACAGTTAAAATATACAAATAATAAAGGAAGGAAAGAATTTCAAGACAACCTTTCTTAAGAGTAGAAAAAGCAGAGGTTAAACATCCCCAATTAAAGCTAATAAGGTCACTGCCTTTAATTAAGTCAACATGCTGTGTAAATTACACTTGACATGTGGACCAGATTGTATAAAAACCAAAATTTACACAAAAGATAAATTATGGGGTGCTAATCAACTTTATGAAAGAATTCCTTATTACACAATTAGGAATCTTCATGTTCCCCAAGGTCTAAACTTCAAAATGTTCGATGTTCTCCTAATGCAATTGAAAATTTTAGATTGGATTTACACACAGCCTCTCCAAAGTAGATCCCGTCTAGGAGGGGGGTAAGGTCCAACTAATCCAAAAAGCATGTGGAATGCCTCTCTGAAATGCTGGCTGACCGCTGACTCCTCAGTTTTTTTGGTTTGCCCCCTGCGTGGTTGCTGGCTCCCATCCATGCAGACCCTGACACCCTCCCAAAACCCAGGGCAGAGAGGGAGTTGGACGCCTTACCCCTGTGATCACGGCACAGTCTGACACGGTCACCAGAAGAAACATGATTGAGACTTGCATGGCACCTCTCATGGTCACTTGGGGTGAAGGCACGACGCTGCCCGTTCCACAGCCTCTCGCTTGTTCCCGCTCAGCCTCCTGTGCCGGCTGGGAAGGCCAGGCTGTCTGGCCCCCTCCCTCCTCCCAGATTTATGCAGTCTGATCCAAGCTGCCTGTGGATGCCTTGCTCTGCTTTTCCCTTCCCCGTCACCAGTGCTATTCAGATGATCTCAGGGATGAACATGAGACCTGAATCCCTGATGACATCAAATCACCATCAAAACCAATAAAAAATGAGCACATTGGGGGCGTTGACAGGGGCTCGAACTCTCTGAGGAGCGCAGAGAGGCAGTCAGTTACATACATTTCACTCCATGATCTTCTGCGCCTCTGGGACATCCTTCTATTCTGCTTGGGGCGGGGGGTGGCGGGTGGCTCTGGCAATGAATTAAGGGGTTTACAACATCACCATTAATCCTTTCCTGCTCCAAACTATGCAACATACAGGATCATCAGTCCCCTCACAGTCAAGCCAACAAGAATTATCTGGGCATTTACCATTTGTTCAGCACCGAGTTGGTGGCCCAGAGGACACGGATGGGTAAGGCAGTGTCCCTGGTTCTCTAAAAGGTTGAAAGTCCAATAGGGAGACATAAGACAGTGAGAAAACAAGGCCATGCGGGTGGGGTTGATGTCTTTGAGAGGCACACATGAAGAGTAGCTCTCTAAGAGGCTCAGGAGTCACTTGGTACAGGACTCAGTGTCACTTGATACAGGAACCAGAGGGCAGAAGATGAGCACAGGTCTCTGCTTGGGTGCGATTGCAGCTAAAGGGCATCAGGAGCCTCCCCACTGTCTTTTTGGATTTGGAGTGAGCATGAGAGTGGACGAACAAACACGGTGGGCTCAGGTGCCAGTCTGGTAGGAGGTTGACTTGGGGCATGGTCCCTCCTGCTGGGTGAAGAAGCCCCCGGTCCCAGACTTCCCATGCCAGCCAACCCAGAGAGAGCTCCCAGAATCCTGTATCAGGCAATCTGCTTTCCTCCACAAGGATAAAAAGCTATTATTTCCAAGGCATGCTTTGCCATATGTTAATAGATGTTACACACACCAATGAATAAATAAAAGATGTCTATAGTCAACACTTAGAGAAACACTGATTATACAAGTTCAGCTAGGATTTTTTACTGCAGGACTTTTCAGAGCCTTTCATAGGCTACCGAGCAGGAAATGCAATTTGTAGTATCTCCCAAACCAAATCATCCATCAAATGCTTTTTTTCTTGGAGTGTCTCAGGGAAATAGGGTTCCTACATAGAAATGCTGGCAGGCATTTACGAGTGCAAAGAGAGATGAACTAGCACAGTAGCTAAGAGCTAGACCCCAGAGGCAAGACATCTTGACTTCTGATCCCAGATGGCTCATTCGTTTTATGACCCCAAGAATACTGTCAGTCTCTCTAAACCTCAGTCTTCTCATCTATAACATGGGAGTGATAGTACCACTTACATTACAGGGTTTTGTGAGTATTCATCCATTTATTTTTTCATTGACTATGTATTTATTTATGACTACTCCATTGAAGGCACTGTTCTTGGTGGTGGAAATAAAGCAGTGAACAAAAAAAGGTTCCTGCTCTCATGTAGCTTCTCTTCTAGTGAGGAGATAGGTAATAGACAACCAAACAGATTTATAATAAAATGGCTGGGTGTGCTGAGTTCTTTTTTTTTTTTCTTCTTTTCTTTTTTTTAAGATTTTGTTTATTTGACAGAGAGAGACACAGCGAGAGAAGGAACACAAGCAGGGGGAGAGAGAGAGGGAGAAGCAGGCTTCCCGCCGAGCAGGGAGCCCGAAGGGGGGCTCGATCCCAGGACCCTGGGACCATGACCTGAGCCAAAGGCAGACGCCTAACGACTGAGCCACCCAGGCGCCCTAGGTGTGCTGAGTTCTATCAGAAACAGAAGACAACAGAGCTTAACAACAGGTGATATTTTGGATGGGGTGAGTGTCTTTCCGAAGAGACACTAGAGAAGGCCTAATAAAATGAAGGAATGATCTGGGCAGCACCCAGGGAGGCGAACCAGAGCAAAGGCCCTGTGGCAGGGCCTTCTTGGCCAGTTCCAGGAGCAGCAAGGAGGGTGCTGCTTGGGGGATGGGAGGGGTTACAGTTGGAGCAGGAGCTGGGGCCATGCCCTGCCAGCCTTGCAGGACACGGTAGGGGCCTGACTGCAAATGTGCCAGAGATCTTGGACGGTTTGGGGCAGGGGAAGGGGGGGGATGTCATTTATACTTTGAAAGGCTCTCTCTGGCTGCATATAGAGAATTACCTGAGCTAATGCGCGTGACATGCTTATCACCATGCCCGGCATAGAGCAGCGGTTTGCTAACTATTAGCAATTTGTATCACAAAAAATAAGATGGGCCTATCTGCTTAATATATGTCTTGTGAGGTGGGCATCAAAATAATGAACCTGTTCGGCCCACCTGTACACTGAGCACTGAGTCAGGTGCACAGCCAGAGAACTGAGGGACCACCCGGCCTGTCAGACGCTTACCCGGAGGAAGAAAGCAGGGTCACACTGGGTGCTGGAGGAGCTCCCGAAGCAGTCCTGTGGGCTCTGGGTGTCCCCACAGATGCCACCTCACACAGGCCGCCTTCCATGAGACAAGAGTAGATGATGGCTGATCACCCCCAGTCCTCCCCCTGCCTCCCATTCTCACCCCTCCCTTCAACACAAAACTAATTATCCCATGCACCTGGTGAAGAACGGTAGCGAGAAATACTGTTGCAAACAAAGCCAATAACATTGATTGAAAGCCTTGTATTCACCTTGAACGCTGGCACTTGAGGAAAAGCCAGCTTGATTAGAGGAAGGTAAGGGATAGCTGGTGACTTTGGTGGAAATCCCACAAGAGGTTTTTGGGGAGCTTTCAGGGTTCTTTACCTGATAACTTGATGAAGCAAACATTCGCCGAATGCCTTCCACATGCCAGGCCCAGGAGCTCATGGTTCCCAGGTCTGATTTCTCTCGGGCACTTGAAGCTCTCCTGTTCCTGTGTACATGTGGATTTCAATAGTATTCCTGGCACATTTTAGCCAAATCAGGGTCACTTTGGGCTGACAGATGTAGCACAGAAGAGAGAGCAGGAGGGGGGAGGCCCTGAACTAGACAGGCAGGAACCCCAGGAGACAAAGGAGAAGTGAGTGGTGAGGAGAAAAACACAGTGACAAGTACTAACAATGACCTTGCGTGTCCCCCAAGGACAAGAAAGCTGGTGAGATGTGTGGGGCCAGAGAGGGTGAGGCAGGTGGACGGGGACAGCCTGCTGCTGAGTGATTGCACGAGAGGGCTCCATGTCACGCGCCTTGTGACTGGGACCTGGCCCTACTTCTCGCTCTAGCTGATGCCAGTATCACCATTTTCCAGACTGTACAGCTGTGTGTGTGTGTGTTTGTGTTTTCATGTGCATGCATGTGTGGCGAGCAAGGGCCACTCTCTGGGCCCAGGTCAGCGCTGACCTGGCATCCTCTCCTAAGATGGTTAATGCTCATCCACGGAATAAATTTGACTCTGAGGGTGTTGGCGTTCCCTTCCAGCTCCACCATGAGGTCCTTGTTCTGCAAGCTACAAAGCAGTGCATGTCCAGGGGCCTCCCAGCCCCTGCCTGAGTGTGACAGAATGTGATCACTACCATTCGTTCCTTGCCAATGATTAATGTGAATTGACTCTGGCTCATTTAAGAATGATAGGAAGAGGGGCGCCTGGGTGGCTCAGTTGGTTAGGCATTTGACTCTTGATTTTTGGCTCAGGTCATGATCTCGGGGTCATGGGATCGAGCCCCTCGTGGAGCTCCACATTCAGCTCGGAGTCCGCTTGAGGTTCTCTCTCTCCTTCTCTCTTTCCTCTGCACCTCCCCCTGCTCATGCTCTCTCTCTAAATAAATAAATAAAATCTTAAAAAAAAAAAAAAAAGAACGATATGAAGAAAGAAATCAACAAACAATGGAAACCAAAGCACTGGGACCAGGAGTTCTAAACCTGGGGTCACAGACTCCCAAGGAGTTCATGAGCAGAATTCGGAGGACCCATGCACTTGGCTAGAGAAAAGAATTGTGTCTTCATCCTCACTAAGGTCTAACCAAATTTGAACATTTTCTTCGATTCTAACCATAAGCCACAAACACAAAGGTATCAGTAAAACCTAGGTCATTGTCACCAAAAGAAGTTGCAGATGTTTTCATATCCTATCACTGTTGTTGCAAACAGGTCAAAAGATTTCAGCTCATCACTATATTAAAGTCATGGGAGTTACTGGGCCCACTGCTGGACTGTGCTACTTGAGGTGTTAATAAAGAAGCACATCTATTACCATGTCAGACATGTGTTCTTAAGATGTTTGATAACTAAATTTTAACATATTGATTTCCTTTGTAATCTTGCACACTTTATTCTATACGTTTACAAACATTATTCTGGGAGGAAGAGTTAAGATGACGGAGGAGTAGGAGGACTCTAGGCTTGCCTCCTCCCTTGAACACAGCTAAATAAATATCAAATCATTGTGAACACCCAAGAAATCCATCTGAGGATTGAGAGAACAAACTGCACATCTAGAGGTAGAAAAATGGACACACCATGGCAGATAGGAGCTACAGAGGGGTGATTTGGGGGAGAAAAGAATCGTGGGTGCTGTGGAGGGGAGGGAGCTCTGATAACGGAGGGAAGAATGAGAGAGAGAGAGACTGACAGAGACAGAGTGAAAACAACATACAGGGGATTACACAAGAAAAACTCTTCCCCAAAACCATTGACTGGGAAAAGAAGAGGGGCTGATTACTGCAAGTTTTTATAAGCAGCAGAGATCAAAGTCTGAAGTTTTCGAAGTCCACACCATTGCCAGGGCTGTGCCTGGCAGACTTAGCAGTACTTCTGTGGTGAAGGAGGGCAGAGGCCTTGGAGCAGACATCAGGGTCTGAAGATCCCCTGTGTCACATGGGTAGAAACAGTTCCCCTGCTTGGAGTGCTTTTGGGAAAGGCACAGCCTCTCCAGGGACAAAAAAGCTGGTGGGAGCCAATGTGCTGCCCTGTTTATTAGCACAGGAACAGAGAGACACCTGTTGAGGGCAGCAAACCTTGTTGCCGACTTTTTGCTGCACTTTATCATAAACTCTGAACCACTGTGCAGTTGTGCAAGTGCTTTTCTGTGACAAACCATCACCGGCCACAGCGAGGCGAGACCCTCCCCCAAGAGATCAGCATGGGATGACGCCATGCAGATCCCTAAAATTTGGAGTTTTGAAACTCAGCCATGCCCCAAGAAAAATCCAGCCACACAGGAGTACTATGCCACCTGGCAGGCAGACAGCTTGGACACAGACAGGATGAAGGCAGGGATCTGATGGATGCTGGGGACACAAGAGGAAAGATTGTTTGCTCTTCTGCAAGGGCTTCCTGAAGAGTGGTGGGTGCAAACTCCCAGCTCTGGGATGAGAGAGCAGGGCGATGCCATTACCCCCCAACCCCCGCCCATCAGCATAGACCAATTTCAGTCAGCAACATGAGCCACTGACAGCAATCCCCACACCCTGTGCCCTGAAAGTGCGTCTTTATTAGGGCAAGTCCCCCTGAGAACCAGCGCAACAGGACCCTCCTCCAGAAGACCAGCACAAATACCTCACATGCACCAGGTCTACTGATCATAGAGCACTGGAGAGCTTTAGCTTTAGGAGAAATAGGATCTAGCATCTTTTAACAAGCAGACCAAAACACACCTCATTAAAACTTGCCACCAGTTGACAAGGTCCAAACACCCCCCACTGCAGGCAAGGAGAAACTCTGCAGAGGACTGACCTGAGGGAAGGAGCAGCCAAAACACAGCAGCAGAGTGCACACTCTGAAACACTTCCTGAAGCACCAGGCCCAAGACAGCATAGGACTTCTTCTTAATATAGCCATTACTCTCAGGAGCAGGAATATAACAGGCCTTCCTAACACATACACAAACAAACAGTGACCTAGACAAAATGACAAGACGGAGAAATTCACCCCAAGAAAAAGGACAGGAAGAAGTCACAGTCAGGGATTTAATCAAAACAGATATAAGTAAGATGTCTAAACCAGAATTTAAAACAGCAATCATAAGGATACTAGCTGTAAGAATACTAGCTGGGCTCAAGAAAAGCATAGAAGACACTAGAGAATCCCTTACTGCAGAGATAAAAGAACTAAAAACTAGTCCCGCCAAAACAAAAATGTTATAACTGGGATGCGAAACTGACTAAATGAAATGACAACGAGGAGGATGAAGCAGAGGAACGAATCAGTGATATAGAAGATAAAATTCTTGAAAATGATGAAGCTAAAAAAAGAGGGAAAGAAAGGCATTGGATCATGCATGTAGACTTAGTGAACTCAGCAACACATTAAGGCATAATAACATTCATATCATAGGAGTCGCAGAAGAAGAAGAGAGGGAAAAGGGGGCAGAAGGTTTGTTTGAGCAAATTATAGCTGAAAACTTCCCTAATCGGGGGAAAGAAACAGACATCGAAATCCAGGAGGCATAGAGAACTCTCAACAAATTCAAGAATAGCTGGCCGACGCCAAAACATATCATAGTCAAATTCAAAAAATGCACAGACAAAGAAAGAATCCTGAAAGCAGCAAGGGAAAAATAGTCCTTAACTTAAAAGGCAAGACTACTCAGGTTCGCAGCAGATCTATCCACAGAAACTTAGCAGGTCAGAAGAAAATGGCATGATGTATTCAACATGCTGAATGGGAAAAATATACAGGCAAGAATACCTTATTTAGCAAATCTGTCATTCAGAATAGAAGGAGGGATAAAGAGTTTCCCAGACAAACAAAAACTAAAAGAGTTGGTGACCACTAAACCAACCCTGCAAGAAATGTTAAAGGGGACTCTTTGAGTGGGAAAGAAAGACCAAAAGCAACAAAAGCTAGACAGGAACAGAGAACATCACCAGAAACACCAACTTTACAGGTAACACAATGACACTAAATTCATATCTAGCAATAATCTTTCTGAATGTAAATGGACTAAATGTTCCAATCAAAAGACATAGGGTATCAGAATGGATAAAGAAAACAAGCCCCATCTGTATGCAGCCTACAAGAGACTCAGTTTAGACCTAAAGACATCTGGAGATTGGAAGTGAGGGGATGCTAATGACATCAAAAGAAAGCTGGAGTAGCCATACTTACATCAGACAAACTAGATTTTAAACCAAAGACTGTAACAAGAGATGAAGAAGGGCATTCTGTCATAATTAAGGGGTATATCAGTCAAGAAGATCTAACAATTGTAAATATTTATGCCCCCAACTTGGGAGTGCCCAAATATGTAAATCAATTAATAACAAACAATGAAACTCATTGATAATTATACAAGAATAGTAGGGGACTTTAACACCCCATTACAGCAATGGACAGATCATCTAAGCAGAAAATCAACAAGGAAACAATGGCTTTGAATGACACCCTGGACCAGATGGACTTAACAGATATATTCGGAACATTTCATCCTAAAGCAACAGAGTACATATTCTTCTCAAGTGCACATGAAACATTCTGCAGAATAGATTACTTACTGGGTCACAAATCAGCCCTTCACAAGTACAAAAAGACTGAGATCATACCATGAATATTTTCAGACTACAATGCTATGAAACTTGAAGTCAACCACAACAAAAAATTTGGAAAGACCACAAATACTTGGAGGTTAAAGAACATCCTCCTAAAGAATAAATGGGTCAACCAGGAAATCAAAGAAGAAATAAAAAAAATACATGGAAGCAAATGAAAATGAAAACACGACAGTCTAAAACCTTTGGGAAGCAGCAAACGTGATCCTAAGAGGGAAGTATATAGCAATACAGGCCTACCTCAAGAAACAAGGAAAGTCTCAAATATACAACCTAACATTACACCTAAAGGAGCTAGAAAAGGAATAGCAAATAAAGCCTAAAGGCAGCAGAAGATTAGAGCAGAAATAAACAAACAACAACAAAAAAACCCTAGTAGAACAGATCAACAAAACTAAGAGCTGGTTTTTTGAAAGAATTAATATAATTGATAAACACCTAGCCAGACTTATCAAAAAGAAAAGAGAAAGGACCCAAATAAATAAAATCATGATGAAAGAGGAGAAATCACAACCAACACCACAGAAATAAAAACAATCAAAGAGAATATTATGAAAAATTATATGCCAACAAATGGGGCAATCTGGAAGAAATGGACAAATTCCTAGAAACATACAAACTACCAAAACTGAAACAGGAAACAATAGAAAATTTGAACAGACTCCTAACCAGCAAAGAAATTGAATCAGTAATAAAAAAAATCTCCTCAAAAACAAAAGTGCAGGGCCAGATGGCTTCCCAGGGGAATTCTACAAGACATTATTTTTAAGATTTTATTTATTTATTTGACACAGAGAAAGAAACAGCTAGAGAGGGAACACAAGTAGGGGGAGCGGGAGAGCGAGAAGCAGGCTCCTGGCTGAGCAGAGAGCCAGATGCGGGGCTCAATCCCAGGACCCTGGCATCATGACCTGAGCCGAAGGCAGAACTTTAGTTGACTGAGCCACCTAGGTGCCCCTCTATAAGACATTTAAAGAAGAGTTAATACCTATTCTTCTCAAACTGTCCCAAAACATACAAATGGAAGGATAACTTCCAAACTCATTGTATGAGGCCAGCATTACCTTGATTCCAGAACCAGACAAAAATCCCACTAAAAAGGAGAATTACAGGCCAGTATCCCTGATGAACATGGATTTAAAATTCTCAACAAGATACCAGTAAATCGAAGCCAATAGCACATTAAAAGAATTATTCACCACGATCAAGTGGAATTTATTCCTTGGCTTCAGGGGTCATTCAGTATTTGCAAATCAATCAACATGATACACCTCATTAATAAAAGAAAGGATAAGAACCATACGATTCTCTCAATAGATGCAGAAAAAGTATTTGACAAAATACAGCATCCATTCTTGATTAAAACCGTCAACAAAATAGGTACAGATGGAACACACCTCAACATCCATAAAGGCCATATATGAAAGACCCATAGCTAATATCATCCTCAATGGGAAAAACTGAGAGCTTTTCCTCTACGGTCAGGAAAAGACAGTTCACTGTGTCAACAAGTGAGTGGTGAGAGTGTCAACAGACACTCTCACCACTGTTATTTAACACAGTACTGGAAATCTTAGCCTCAGCAATCAGACGACAAAAAGAAATAAAAGTTATCCAAATCGGCAAGAAGAAGTCAAACTTTCACTATTTGCAGATGACATAATACTCTATGTAGAAAACCCGAAAGACTCCACCAAAAAAATTGCTAGAAGTAATACATGAATTCATCCAAGTCGAAGGATATAAAATCAACATAGAGTAATCTGCTGCATTTCCTTACACCAATAATGAAGCAGCAGAAAAAGAAATCAAGGAATTGATCCCATTTACAATTGCACCAAAAACAATAAGACACCCAGGAATAAACCTAACCAAAGAGGTAAAAGATCTGTACTCTGAAAACTATAGAACACTTTTGAAAGAAATTGAAGAGGACACAAAGAAATGGAAAGACATTCCATGCTCATGGATTGGAATTGTTAAGATGTGTATACTACCCAAAGTAATCTACACATTTAATGCAATCCCTATCAAAATACCACCAGCATTTTTCACAGAGCTAGAACAAACAGTCCTAAAATTTGTATGGAACCACAAAAGACTCTGAATAGCCAAAGCAATCCTGAAAAAGAAAAGCAAAGCTGGAGGTATTATGACTCTGGACTTCAAGCTCTATTACAAAGCTGTAGTCGTCAAGACAGTATGGTACTCGCATAAAAACAAACATATAGATCAATGGAACAGAATAGAAAACCCAGAAAAACCCACAGTTATATGGTCAACTAATCTTCAACAAAGCACAGAAGAATATCCAATGGGGGGAAAAAAACCAATCTCTTCAACAAATGGTGTTGAGAAAACTGGACAGCCACATACAGAAGAATGAAACTGGACCACTTTCTTATACCATACACAAAAATAAATTCAAAACGGATGAAAGATATAAATGAGAGACAGGAAACCATCAAAATCCTAGAGGAGAACATAGGCAGCAACCTCTTTAACCTCAGCCGCAGCAAATTCTTACTAGATGTGTCATCAGAGTCAAGGGAAACAAAAGCAAAAATGAACCTTTGGGACTTCAGCAAGGTAAAAAGAAACTTCTGCACAGTGAAGGAAACAATCAACAAAACTAAAAGGCAGCCTACGGAATGGGAGAAGATATTTGCAAATGACATATCCGATAAAGGGTTAGTGTCCAAAATCTATAAAGAACCTATCAAAAAAAGAATGAAATCTTGCTGTTTGCAACGACGCGTTTGGAGCTAGAGTGTATTATGCTAAACGAATAAGTCAGAGAAAGAAAAACCACATGATTTCACTCATATGTGGAAATTAAGAAACAAAACGTATGAATATAGGGGAAGGGAAAAAAGAGAGAGAGAGAGTGAAGCAAAGCATAAGAGACTCTTAGCAATGGAAAACAAACAGGGTTGATGGAGGGAGGTGTGAGGAGGATGGGCTACATGGGTGATGGGCACTTGTTATGATGAGCATGTAAGGGATGAATCACTAAATTCTGCTCCTGAAACCAGTTCTACGCTATATGTTAACTAACTAGAATTTAAATAAAAATCTGAAAAAAATATAAAACTTCATTCTGAGCAGGATTTATGGACTTCAAAGGGGTCCATGGTAGAAAAATAGTTAAGAACCCCTGAGGCAGAGTGAGGAGACAGAGAAAAGAGAGAAGACCCAGTTGAGTGAGGTGGAAGGTCATAGCCCAAAGAGAGAATGTTAAACTGGACACATTTGGGGAAAAAAATTGTCGAGGAGGAGTAGAGGCACAGGGAGGGGAAGAAGCACTAGCAGTAAGCGTGAACAGGCTGACAGCGCGGTCTCTGGGGTCAGACAGAGCAGCGGGACCAAAACGGTAGGGCTACCTCCACACTAAGGGGTCACAGGAAGAACTGGTCCTAATCTGAATCCAGCTGGACTCCATCCCTGGTTCCAGTGTCTCCCTAACCCATATACAACTTATATCTCCATCTACCTCATCTTCAGAACCCTTTGGATTTAAAAAAACAAACAAACAAAAATGACGGAAACAAGGACCAGGTTCCCATCAGTCCTTAAAACTTCAGTCTACATTCAAGCTACTTTGATGTCAACTGTCCAACTGGGTTTCCAATGAGGGCAAGACTTCTCTGTTCTACAAGTCGAAGGTGTAATTAAAAAAGAAGACACCATGGGATGCCTGGGTGGCTCAGTCCGTTAAGCGACTGCCTTCGGCTCAGGTCATGATCCTGGAGTCCCGGGATCAAGTCCCGCATCGGGCTCCCTGCTCGGCGGGGGGTCTGCTTCTCCCTCTGACCCTCTTCCCTCTCGTGCTCTCTGTCTCTCATTCTCTCTCTCAAATAAATAAATAAAATCTTTAAAAAAAAAAAAAAAAGAAGAAGAAGAAGACACCAAGAACAAGTCCCGGAGCCACAAGGCAGAACTCCCTAACAAGGGAGCGTGCTTCCCAAAGGCAGATCTGCGGTGACCTCCAGGCCCCATGTGGAGTGTCTTTCTTCACGTCGCTTCGTTCCTGAGTTCTGACTGCAGAGCCTGGGTCTCACCCTGCACCTCCCACGGGAGCACATACGGGGCAGTGGCTGACTCGTCACTGAAGACATGGAAAGTGTTTAAAGCTCTCAGGCAGCTACAAAGCACGGTCTCCTGCTGCCCCATTCTTCCTCTTGTGTTCCCTGCTCAGCTAATGGCACCATGACGCAGTCAGTAGCCCCACCTGGGAGTGTCCTGGTTTCTGGAAAGTCTCTGCTTTCATTAGTCGTTGCATCTTGTCACTTGTGCCTCCCCTGAAACTCACAAGCACCCCCCCTTCCATCTTCACCACCACCGCCCATGAACATCTTCCCCGCTGGCCCCCTCCAGGCTCACCCCTCTCCAAACCAGCGTCCGCACAACCCGGACATCCACTCTGCACCTCTTGGAGATCAAAAGTTCCCCAAGGACTCCTCACTGACCTCCAGATCAAGCCCAAAGGCTCAGCCTGTCGTCCAAGGGTGGAATGACCTGCCCCACCCTCCTTTCAGCTTCGCCTCCCATCACCCCCACCCGCACACACTCACCTTTCCAGCGACACACAACCCCTCAAGGCTCCTCCCCAGGCCGGTCTGTGTCGTCCCCCCACACCTTCCACACGCCACTCCTCTTCCCTCTGACCTGGGTGGCAAAACCCCAGGTCTCCATCCTAATCCAGCCACTTACTGATCGTACGAACTTGGACAAGTTACCTCACCTCTCTGAACCTCAGTGTTCCCTTCTGGAAAAAGAGAATAATATCCTCCTCCCAGGTGCTTTGTGAACAACATAACTCTGCAGAGTGTTTAAGCATTATAGTGGGTTCAAAGGTGGCCCCCCAAAAGATATGTCCCCATCCCATTCCAACCTGTGACTGTTACCTTTGCAGATGTGACTAAATGAAGGATCTTGACCCAAGCTCAGCCTGGATTAGCAGTGGGAGCTAAACCCAATGGCGAATGTCCTTGTAAGGAAGAGACCAGGGAGGGCTGTGGGAAGTCGGGGACAGAGAGGAGTGCCAGGAGCTGCCAGAAGCTGAGAGAGGCGAGGAAAGATTCTCCCCCAGAGCCTTTGAGGGAGCATGGCCCTGCCAACACCTTGATTTCCGACTTCCAGCCTCCAGAACTGTGAGAACGGACATTTCTGTTGTTCCAAGCCACCGAGTTTGCGGCAGCTTGCGGGCAGCCACAAGAACTAGCACAGACCCACCAAGGCCATCCCTCCTCATGCCCCTCCGTCCTCATCCCTTCCAGCTGGGGCCCCACCAGTGATGCTACCGGCCTGGGGACCAAGGAGGCCAGGCCCCGGCCAGCCAGCAACACATCAAAACCACTTTAAAAACAAGCACCACCGGGGCGCCTGGGTGGCACAGTCCGTTAAGTATCCGACTCTTGGTTTCAGCTCAGGTCATGATCTCAGGTTGTGGGATCGAGCCCTGTGTTGGGCTCTGTGCTCAGTGAGGAGTCTGCTTGAAATTCTCTTTCACTCTCTCTCCTCTACCCTTCCCCTCACTTGCACGTGTGCTCTCTCTCTCTCTAAAAAATAAATAAAATCTTTAAAAACAATCCCCACGGAGAATACCTCTCTGAAGAGTGAGGTTGGACTAGAGACTCTGCACCACCCTCACCCCAGAGGGTGCAGAGCTAGTAAACCCAGGGGACCAGCTTCACCACTCAAGGGCAGGGCAGGGGGATGAGTTCCCATTTATCTTCGCTTCTTGGAAACTCCCCAGAAATTTACAGCTTATGTTCATTTGTTTATTTCTCTTTTTTTAAGTTCATTTATTTTTTTTTTTTTTAGTACTCTCTACATCCAACGTGGGGCTCAAACTCACAACCCCGAGATCAAGAATGGCAGGCTCTTCTGACTGAGCCAGCCAGGCGTAGCTGTTTGTTTGTTTCTGAACGTCTTCTAAGAAATGCTTGGACACTCTTCCCTGTGGACATGTGTGGGGCCTGTGGCATCTGGTCATTTTGACTGAGCTTTTCCATCCTGCTTCCTAAGGGTCCAGTTAGGGAACTTAAAGCCCCAGGCATCGTAAGGACATTTGTGTCACTGTCCAGGGTGATCAGCCTGGGCTGGCCAAGGGGAGGCTGCAGGAAACTGGCCACTGGTGGGACGGGGCTTTCTTTCTCTCCACAGCCCTCTGACCTCCACTGCCAGGAGACAACTTTGCATCTTCACTCTCCAGTTTTAGTCCCACGGCAACTTGGTCCCTCCCTATCCACTCACTCCTCAGAGAAGTAGCTGAGCCCAGAAAGGTTATGGAATTGCCTGGGGTCACACAGCTCGACAGTGGGGAAGCCCACAGTCCGTCCAGCTGTGGTAGAGGAGGCAGAGAATGAGGCATATGATGAAGAAAGCTGATTATTTTTTATAATTTTTTCAAAGATCTTGTTTATTTATTTGAGAGACAGCTAGAGAGAGAGAGCATGAGAGGGAGGAGGGTCAGAGGGAGAAGCAGACTCCCCGCTGAGCAGGGAGGCCGATGCGGGCTCGATCCCGGGACTCCGGGATAATAACCCGAGCTGCAGGCAGTCATCCAACCAAAGAAGGCTGATTTTTAATCCTGGCTCGGCCACCTAACTCAGCTGGCTTCCCTTACTCCTCCCCTCCCGTGTTCTGGGGAAGACCCACGGAGAGGCGGGGTGCCGACACACTCTGTGAGCTGGGATGCTTTCACAGAAGTGGGACACGGGTCCTCAGCCCCGTGGAAGCCCTCGTGATTTTAGCTCTAAAGTGGAAAAGGAAAGTAACAGAATGGGACTCTTGCCAAAGGTAATTTGTGGTGATCTAGCAGGGCACTGAAAGGAGACCCAGCTAGGCTAGACCTCCTCATGAGCCATGTTTGCGCCTCCTCAGTGTCTGGCTGGCATCAGGCACAGGATGGGGCTCACTCAGGAACCGCCAGGCTGGCTGAGCAGGCAATAAGGATGGAAGAAGGGGCACAGAGGGTGTTATTAACTTCACTTCTTTCCCCCCCAGCATTCCGCCCCACCCCTCCCCTGTCCCACTCCGGGGCGTCTCCCACCCGCCACCAAAGCCAGGCTGTTACTGCTCTCCAGTCCAGCCCCCGTACCTGCCCCTGGGTGGGGACCTCCAAAAAGGGGATCTGGGGCACAGGAGGGAAAGGGCAGACAGGGGCCTCGAGCCCAGAGGCATGCTGCACGGTCTAGACTGGTGGAGCTTTTCGAATACCACCTGGCCCCAGAAAAACCTGGGGTCCCCTCCCTCTTGGTCTGCTTTCCCAACCTGGGGGGGGGTCAAGGGTGAGTCTGGGGGTTAGTTTGGAAAATCGACAGACCAATTTCCTGCCCACCTGACTCCCCACTCCTCAGGTCCCACCCTGAGGGCCAGCATGCTAATCTGACTACCTTCTTCCCCAGACAGTCCCCATCTGTCCTCTCTCCCATCATGCTGTCACCCATCAGCTTCCAGACCCTCCAGCCCCCGATGGCAGTGTCCCAGAGCCTTCATTGTCCCCCTGCCTCAGCACAGGCTCATTTTCAGCAGAGAGTGGGCGGGCTGTGTTAGGGCAGGTCTGGAAATGGCACCCTAGCACGTGAAGGCGAGCTGGAGGGGCTCAGCCTGGAGAAGCAGGTACGAGGGCTATCTTCGGTTGTGACGATCATTACACTGCAGCCCTCATGCATCCATCCTCTGGCTTCATTCTTACAATAGTCCCAGGGAGATATCATCACCCCATCTTACCGATGAGGAAAGGGAGGCTCCGTAAGTAGCCAAGGCCAAACGGATGAAAAGTACAGGGCTAGAATCCCACCCCAGACCTGACTTTAGCGCCCACTCCGAACCACCATGCTATACTGCCTCTTACGTGTGAGAAGGGCTGCTGGAAGGAAGGTGGGGCAAGCTTGCTCTGGGCTGCTTCAGAGATAAAAGCGGGGTTAAAGTGTGGAAGTTGCAGGAAATGAGATTTCAGCCCAGTGCAAGGAGACTATCCTGGCAGGGAAGGGAAGGGGCTGCCAGGGAGGCAGCGAGCTTGTTTTTGCAGATGCTTCGTCGCTTGCCTTCCGGCAGCAAAGCCATAGAGGAGATCCTTGTCTCGGTGGCTTTTAAGATCCTAAGACACTGAGTATATAAATGGACCATGGCCATACCATATATAAAAATAGAATTCTGCCCCGCAATCTGCAGCAACCAGACCAGGAAACCAGCCCCTTTCCTTAGGTGAGCGGCCCGGGAAGCCAGCCTGCTGGAAGTCAGACCTGTAAGAAGTCCGACTGCTACCTCTAGCAACAATCCAGGAAGCCAAACAGTAACTCCTATAAACAACCAGCCCCAGAGAGCCAGGACTTGCCTAATACCTGACAGCTCCCCTCATTTCTTGTCCCCACATACAACTAGGACCAACCAGAAAAAGTTAAGGACGCACCCCTAACCCATCACATAGGACGCCCACTTCTAGTTAGCTCGCCCACAGCCTCCCCGTGCAGCAGCCTCCAGCCAGGGCACAACGAAGCCTCCCTTCTCCCCGCGAGAGAGCTGGCCCACTCCTCGGCCTGCCTTTGAGTCTCTGCCAAGACTGACGGTGGCCGACTCTCCTGCTATAGCAAACTCTGAAAATAGCTGTTGCTTTTCTCATTTGGTCCTCATTTCCACAATCCATTCAAATGCTGAGCAAAATGAATGTGTGTGTGAGAGAGAGAGAGAGATCTCACAAATGTGTATAACCTCTTATGTTATTCTTTTTTTTTTAAGATTTTATTCATTTATTTATTAGAGAGAGAGTGCGTGCGCACACAAGTGGGGGGAGGGACAGAGGGGAAAGGAGAGAGAGAATCTCGAGCAGACTCTTGGCTGAGCTCAGAGCCCCACACAGGGCTCGATCCCACGATGCCGAGATCACGACCCGTGCCAAACCAGGAGTCGGACACCCAACCGACTGAGCCACCCAGGTGCCCCTCTCCTATGTTATTCTTGCTTGTAGAGCCCTGGGCTCCTATGCCCCAGCTCATTATCTTCCTGGGCCTTGGATAAGTCCCTTGTAGAAGGCACCGCTGCAGTGTCATGATGACGCATCCCCTGGACCTATCACTGATTTCAGGGGCAGATGAGGTGGAAAGTTCCACACGAGCTCAGATTCCCCTGTGCTGACAAAGTCTACATACAGAAGGCCACTTCTTCCCTCCCGAGGCCCCAGGGTCTTCTCTGCATGCAAGAGCTCAGCCTGCAAGTACAGGGAGTAGATCCCCACCCCACCCTGGGGGACCTGTCAACCAGGGACCGGGAGCCAGCGGAAAATGCTCCAACCTGGAAGACCCTGGAAGAATCTAGCCCTCTACCTCAAAAACACATTCTTTATTGGCATTCACTCTCTCCTGTCTTCCTCTCCCCGTTTCTCCCTCCTATTTCCTGAAATCACCTCCCAAAGAAAACAAGAGCAACCAAGACTATGCCTCGGGCTCTGCTTCCTGGGAAGCCCAAGCCAAGGTTTCACTCATCATCTTAGGTCTTCCCACTTCCCTCCTCTACAAAATAAGAGGTTTTTAGAAGACACTGAGCCTCAGGGACTGTCTTGGGAGGAAGGGGACCTCCCTCTGCCAGTGAGATCCAGCAAAGAACCTCCCACTCTGTCTAACAGAGCAACCCCAACTTCAGCTCTCTTGTCTGTTGGGTTTCCACGTGAGTTCACTTTTTCAAAGGACTCATGCTTTGACTTGTTAGAAGACCACTGGTCTTGAACGTTCCCTCCGGCCCCGGAGGCAGCTCCAGAAAAGAGAGCCCCCCCGCTGAGGTGGTGTTACTCAGGTGTCCTCTCCAAGGACACACACACGGAGCCTGCTGCCTGTCTCATCACGGGGTCACACCAAAACGAAGCAAGGGCTTAGGATGTGCCCTCGGCTGGACATTTCCAATAAACTTCTGGACATTCCTATCTGGGATGGATTTCTTCTTCCCATAACAAGGTCCTCCAGGCACCAGAAACCTCTCTGGTTCATTAGCTCCTTGGTTCCCCTGTAAATGTCAGAGTCGCCCTGTCTGTGGGAGCACAGCGATGTCTTTGAAGTGGCAGTGGCCATAACCAGCCCTGCTGCTGCCTTGCACATGGCAGGGTTGGGAGGACTCAGAGACAGTTGGACAACATCAGCCTCCCTGCACACTAATTACTCCCAGCTCCGCGGGAGGATGCCCCAGAGTGGGAGAGCAAAGAGGGCAATTGCTAAAAGTCAGAGGTCCTGAAACCAGGAAGCTTGTGGTGAGCAGGACCCCCTTCCCTGAGCAACTGGGAGAGATTTCTTCACCTCCGCGCTTGTCAGAGCACGGTTCCCAGGAGAGAAGAACCCACGGGTCAGTATTCCCCGCTAGTTCCCTTCTGGCCCAGTTTACACAGGCTTCTTTCTAGGTGTAACTGGCTCTTGAGCCAAAGGACGTGGTATGACGTCATCTCATGCAACTGCCCCAACAGCACCCCCAGCTGGGTTTACTATTATGCCCATTTTACGGAGGAGCAAACCGAAGCTCAGAGCTTTAGCCCAAGAACGCAAAATTAGGGAGTGGGAGTCAGGGATTCAAATCTGGGTCTGGGGGACTCCGAAGCTCTTGCTCTTCAAGGCCACTCAAGCTGCTGCTGGAATGTGCCTCCCAGGTCAAAAGAAGGGCTTGGCTCTGGCGAGGGTCTCCAGGGCAACTGTCCAGCGTCTGACTCCATCAACATCCTGAGATAATGCGAGCGGGAAGATTCTGGAATTTATAAACCTGCCATAAAATGCAGTCTCTGGAAGCCTGGGTGGCTCAGTCGGTTGAACGTCTGCCTTCGGCTCAGGTCATCCCAGGATCCTGGGATCGAGCCCCGCCTCGGGCTCCCTGCTCGGCGGGAAGCCTGCTTCTCCCTCTCCCACTGCCCCTGCTTGTGTTCCCTCTCGCGCTGTGTCTCTCTCTGTCAAATAAATAAAATCTTTAAAAAAAAAAAAAAAAGAAGGACTAGGAAAGACACAGAAAAGAGGAAATGAGGTGGGGGGACTTTCGGCCCAGTTACTCCCCATAACAGCATTTATCGAACACCTACAGTGCGCCAGGCACCCTCCCCAATAACCCCATGAAGTAGATATTCTTTTGGAGAGAAGGGTACAGGGTAGTGGAACGGTCATAAGTTTACAACTCAGCTCTTCTATTCAACCCCTGCTCTGCCATACGTCAGCTGGGGAGGTGGGCCTTGTGTCCACTTGATGGATACTTACTAGGGGTCACCATGTGATGGGCATTGTGCTCAAGACGAGAGCCTCAGTCTCTGCACTGGGAATCAGCCACAGGACAAGTGTGACAGTTCCCAGTTCCTCCATAGAGGAGCTGTCCACATGGCCTCCATGAGCACAGTCCCATGCTAATGGGTGTGGGGTTAGGTAAGCTGAGAGACCGGGGGATTTGAAGAGCATCCTGGGAATGGGCAGGGCCTGATTTTCTTTTGGGGGGATGTGCAGAGATGAAGCCGGCTCTGTGTTTACAGCAAACATTTAATGCAAAAAGGAGTGAGAGGGTCAGTACGCAGGCAGGAGCTCATGGACGACCTGAGCACCCACATTTGGACTATTAACCAAGTCCAAGGCCATGGGGACCCCTGAAGGGTTTAGCGCAGGAGAAGAGCATAGTCAGGTGTGCTTTGGAGTGGTCCACCACCGAGGGATAGTTAGTGTGCCTCATCAGGATGGGCATTAGAGTCATATATATAATTATCCTTAGAATTATTAGAATGATAATTATGATTATTCTGTGAAAAGCATCTTTGAGTACAGCTTTCGTACTTGCAAACGGGAGCAAGGTCCCAGCCCACCAAGCTGCAGAGCGTGGCCCAGGTCCCTGTGCGTGCTAACCTCTGAAAAACCGCCCAGCCCCCTTCATCTCTGAGAAATACGCGGCTAGTTTCTCTTCTCTTACTAGGACTTGGTCAGAGAAGCGCAGAGAAGAGCCCTCCTCCTCCCTCTGTGTTCTGCTGCTACAAACCCAAAGGATTAATGGGGGGGACTGTGGTCTGTGAGTTACCGTGAGAAGGCAAATGGTTGTTGGCCAGTGCCTGAAAGAAGAGTAAAGCCACGGAGCTCCAGAATCCCTTAACCGGATGAGCCTTGTAAACGCTCGGGGGAAAAAACTCAGGATGGTCTGAACATGACGTTGATGGAGCATCATAGCCGACAGCCATGAGGTGGCTGCCCACGTGGCGGGTCAGGACCCGCAGCCGGGGCCTCACGGACAGGAAGGGGGTGTTATTCCTAACCAGTGTTGATTGAACAGGGCAATCAACAGAAGCTCTATGGGAACAGTCAGCTGAAGCTTCATATGGGGTGATAAATCTGAGCTGGCCAATTCCCCACTTAAGTAAGTTAGCCGCATCCTCCTGGAGAGCCCCCTCTTCTCATTAAAAAATAATCCTTCAATTTCTGAAGCTTCAGAGAGAGTATGTGGGTGATTGTTTTAATACCATTCTTTAACCCAGGCTCTTTCATGCATTTGAAACATTTCATTAAAATAAATATAAACACAATTAAAAACAATTATTTTGGCGGCAGACTGGGACCTTCATCAGCAAAGGGACATTTGCGACTTCCCTCTCTTTCTCTCCCACGTAAGATTCAGCAACTGAACATGCCTTTTCTTGAGGAGCAAGAATAGCAGGGTATGGAGAGACACAGCTGGGTTTCTGAAGGTAGGAGGGTCTCAGGAAGCAGGGCCTGCCCGGGGTCACTGCAGCCGATAAGCCGCTGCATGGCACAGGTCTGCCCCTTGCCTGCCTTCGGGAAGAAGGGCTCCTCGCCCCCCACTTCAAGCTGTCCTGCCTAGAGGTGGGAAGAGTCCCAAGAATGGATTAGGAACAGGCAGGAGCAGGGCTGCTTGTGGCAAGGTGAGCAGAGACACACCTAGTCTTCTACCAGAAAATGCTAAGGCTGGGGAAAGAACTCCTGGGCCGTCTTTAGCTCCATTTCCTCCATCCACCTCCACCCCTCCCAGCTACCTCCTGTCCTATTCTTGCAGGGAAAAGAGACAAACTAGAGGCCCTTCTAAGTATTCTATCCAATGGGAGCTTGGCCTACGACTCCTGCCTATGATGAGAAACTAATTCAGGAAAGACGGAGGCCAGTGCTGGTTGGTCGGAATGGCTGCCGAGAGAATCGTACTGAGGCTGAGCCTGAAGCCGCCTTGGGGCTCTGTGGGAAAGGGTGCCAGCATTGATTGGTGATGTCTGCCATGGGTACAGGTTGGGAAATACGGCACTAGTGCCATGTATCTTCTAACCAGGGGACCTACTCAGAAAGAATCGTTTTGTACTAGAAAATACCCACGAGATAACAACCCCAGGCTCAGGGTCAAGGGGCTTTCAACTCCTGGTCATGCTTTTGCCTCTCATTACAGAAATCAATTCCAGCAATGCCTTCCTTCCGCCTCTGGCTCAAGCCAATCCAGTCAGAACCAGAGTTCTTCCTTTGGGAGCTATGGGTTGTTGGTGCTGGAATGGGGTTAAGACTCATCAGTGGGTTCCCCTTTTCTAGTGGTTCAGGGAGTAAACTGCTTTATTTTTTTTTCTTATCTTTTTGGTAAAGAGACTGGGGCTGAACCCTAGAAACTCTGTCTCCTGGGATACCAGTCCTTTCTAGGGAGGCCCCCGCCCTGGCCATCCTGGGCAGAGGCTATGTGATGCATACACATGGACCGAGATGATTTCTACAGGCTCAGACTTCCCCCAAATGATGAGACACTCTTTACTTTTCCTCAGTTAATGTTTACCCTCTCAAAATGGTTCTTTTTAGCTCTGAGAAAAATAAGACCTAGCACCTTCAGGCCTCAAAGTCTCAAGGTCAGTAGTTCCTGCCAAGCCTATGCAAGTTCACATTGAGAATTGCTTTCCAAAGGTCAGTAACTGATTCCCTTTGGGAAACAGGGACTGGAGTGGCTGCAAAGGGTCAGCCATCCTAACAGAGATGTGCCTTATCCTCTCCATACAGCCCTCTGGTTCTAAATCAATTGCAGAGGAGGAGGCGGTCACACTGCCTTTGGGAACATCCTTCTGGAAGGGCACTATATCATGGATGAGCGGCATCTCTCTCTCTCTCTCTCTCTCTCTCACTTTCTCTCTCTCAGATGGGCTTTGAACAAGTTAACAGGCCCACCCTAAATAGAGTTTGGTAGATTCACAAAGCAGGTATGTGTCATTTGCAAAGCAAGTCCCTTGGGTACAAACCAGCTCAATCTGGAAAGAGGTTCAGTGTCCCCCTAGGGTACAGCCCAGAAAGGAGAGGTGTGACTGGACCCAGAAAACAAAGTGGGGCAGGATGTGACTTGGATAGAAGTTAAGGAACATGGGGCCGAAGATCATGACTGATGTGGGGAAATTAATATTATATTGCTAAGTGAAAAAAGCTGGAAACAAAATTCAATGTAATTCCATTTTGCGCATGTTGGGGGGGTGGGGGCTGTGTGTGTGTGCACATAGACACAAAGAAAAAGAAGGTTGGAAAAAAAGGAATTAAAATGTGAGCATTTCATCCTGACGAGCAAGAATTGCTAATGATGTTGACCTTGGTTTTATTCATTTGTTGGTCTTGGTGGTTCTTCTGTCTTCATACATTTCCACGCTTTCTAAGTTCTCGGTAGGAACATGTGTTCTTTTTGTAATAGAAAATGAAGTAAATGTTTCTTTAAAATAATTAGAAAGGGCGGAAAATGGAAAATATAAAATAACAAGAGTATTGGGATAATTTAGAGCTCTGCTCGGATCCTCATTCGGCCCGTCTAGCTGATGCCCTTGGAGAAACGATTTCTCTTCCCTGGGCCCCTGTTTCCTCTCCCTAACTCACCCTGCGCCTCACATGCTTAGAGAAGGCAGGGCTGTTGTTTTCGTGATGCTTGGTCGTTGTGTGCAGAGCAAGGGTGCTTAGCAGCCAGTGAAGGACGGTATGGCCCTAGGAAGGGATTTTGGGGTCTCCTCTATGAGACTGAGGTCTAGAGGGGGCAGACGGGAGGCAGCCTGGGGGAACCCCAGAAGTGGTCCTGCTGGGAGGTGCCCACACTTGCTATCAAGTGCCCAGCAGTGCCTCCAACCCAGACACAGGGAGTGCAGAACAGCAGTGACCTTCCGGACTCCAGGGAGTGAGACTCCAGCCCCATCTATGGCCATGACTCATGTGAGCTGATGCTGAAGAGTCCAGGACACAGTCTCCAAACAGAACATTCTTTCTGAAGCAGCGTGTGTGCGCGCTTATGTGTGTGGGGTGTGTGTGTGTGTGTGTTTGCAAGCGGGGGGCCAAGCCAGACTGGGAGGGGCAGATAGATGAATGTGCCTGCAAGTTGGTGAGACCCACAGCCAAGAAAAGTGGCTGAGCCACCATGGCAGTGGCACATGGGACCCAGGGGGAAGCCAGGGCGGGGCTGAGCATGGCTCCAGGCCTTTGGGGACATCGCTCACCACGGGAAAGATAGCAACAACACCCAGCAGTGTGGCCCAGCAGCGCTGGCCAAAAGCAGCGATCCCGGCTCCCTTCTGCCACGTAAAACTTACGCCAAAGCGCTCAAGTTAATTTCAGCAAGAGGTCCCCAGGGCTCCCAACTGGGCACACAATTTCACCTTCTTAATGGCTCACCCGGCATCTTCCTCCTGTCCTAAGAAAAACAAGAAGAGGAACTGCCAGAATTTCTCAAGAAATTAATCAAAAACAGCATTAAGCGTCTCATGAATACGTAATAAGACAGTAATTTGCTCCTTTCTCAAAGGCAGACTTGGCGGCTGGGTACTTTCCCTCCGGGGCCTGCTCACCCAGGGGCCCTGGCTTCTGGGAGGAGGCGTTCTTGCCACCAGCGAACAGCAGCTATTCCCTCTCTAGCAAAACTGCAAAACAGCACATTCCTCCCCTGCCTCCCAGCCTCGGAGCCTGCTCCACAGACCTCATGCGCATCATGGGTGGCTCCTCCAAGAAAAACAAGAAGAAAATGCCTCCGTGTATCACAGGCACCCGAATACATCTTTCATGTATTCATTCTATGTTTCGCTTTCATGTTTGCATCCGTAACTCCTTTCTTGGATGGATGACAGACCAAACTAGAATCCAAGCATCTTAGAGCTGGGAGGAAAGCCAGAGAGGAGACAGCATCCCGGTGCCCAGCACAGCGCCCAGCACTTCACATGCAGTCATTTGATGGGTGAGAACATCAAGGCCCCGGGGAAATCGCAGGACCGGTCACAGTCACAGGCACAATGAAAACACAGGTCCGCTGCTCCCAACTCATTCCACCACGTTGCTTTCTTCAGTTCTGTTCAATAAACCAGAGCAAAGTGAGGAGGCAGCAATGAGTAAGACAGAGCCCCTGCCCTCAAGGGACTGGTGGGAAAGGCAAGGATATAAATGACTGTGATGTTAAATGATAATAAAACCTGTAAATAAGGCCACGAGAGGACACCACGCTCTCCAAACATCATTTGGTGATTGTTACACAAGCCCACCCAAGGATTACTTAATTACCTAGAGGAGAGATTTCTATTTGACTTGGCTATTTACCATTAAGGGCTCAGACTCTGTCAAGTTACATATTAACTTGCAGATCGTGTCCAGTAAAGATGTTAATAATTTCAGGGCGCCTGTCTGGCTCAGTCGGGAGAGCATGCAACACTTGATCTTGGGGTCATAAGTTCAAGCCCCACGTTGAGTGTGGAGATTACTAAAAAAACAAATAGATAGGGGCACCTGGGTGGCTCAGTTGGTTAATCGTCTGCCTTCAGCTCAGGTCATGATCCCAGGGTCCTGGGATCGAGCCCCGCATCGGGCTCCCTGCTCAGCGGAGAGTTTGCTTCTCCCTCTGCTCCCCCACAACTCATTCTCTCAATCTCCCTCTCTCTCTCTCAAATAAATGAATAAAAATCTTTAAAAAGTAAACAAACTTTAAAATATATATACAAAAAAATAAAATAAAATAAAATATATATACAAATAATTTCTATCAAATAGAAAAGATAATTTTCTTTTTCAAAGACTCATTTTATAATTGCCCTATAGGACATCAACCCGTTTTGTTTTATTTTTTAATTGTGGTAAAATACACCTAACATAATATGTTACCATTTTAACCGTGCCAAAGTGTACAGCTCTATGGCAGGAAGTACATTCATATTGTGGTGCAACCTTCACCACAATCCATCTCCAGAACTTTTCATCCTGCAAAACTCAGTGCCCATTAAACAATACCTCCCCATTCCTCCCTCCCTCGGGACCTGGCAACCACATTCCACTTTCTGTCTCCATGAATTTGACTCCTCTAGCCCTTCATATAAGTGGAATCGTATGGATTTGTCTTCTTGTGAGTGGCTTATTTTGTCTTCAAAATTCATGCATGTTGTAGCTGTATCGGAATGTCTTTCTTTTTTAAAGCTGAATAATATTCCATTATATGTACAACCCACAGCTTGCTTATCCATCCACCTGTCAATGGACACTTGGGTTGCTTTCACATTTTGGTTATCATAACTAATGCTGTGAATATGAGTGTACAAATATCTCTTCAAGATCCTGCTTTCAGTGCTTATGGATATATACCCAGAAGTGGAATTGTTGGATCATGTAATAATTCTATGTTTAATCTTTGAGGAACCACCATACTGTTTTCCACAGTAGCTGTACCATTTTACAATCCCACCAACAGTGCACAAGGGTTCCAATTTCTCCAGATCCTTGCCAATACTTGTTACTTCTTGGATTTATTTTGGGGTTTTTTTTTTGGTCCTAATGGGTGTGAGGTAGTATCTCATTGTGGTTTTGATCTGCATTTCCCTAATGATTAGTGATGTTGAGCATCTTTTCACACGTTTGTTGGCCATTGGTACATCCTCTTTGGAGAAATGTCTATTCAAGTTCTTAGCTCATTTTTAAAATCAGGTTGTATGGTTTGTTGTTGTTGACTTGTAGGAGTTCTTTATATATTCTGGATATTAACCCCTTATCAGATACATGATTTGCAAATGTTTTCCCCCATCCTATAGGCTGTCTTTTCCCTCTGTTGATAGTGTCCTTTAATGCACAAGTTTTTGGTTTGTTTGTTTGTTTGTTTTTAGATTGATTGATTGATTTTAGAGAGAGAGAGTGCAAGCCAGGGGAGGCGCAGAGGGAGAGGGAGAGAGAGACTCCTCAAGCAGACTCCCCGCTGATCATGGACCCCAACTCGGGGCTCCATCCCAGGACCCTGAGATGAAGACCAGAGCCAAAATCAAGAGTTGGACGCCCAACCTACTGAGCCACCCAGGTGCCCTGCAAAAGTTTTTAATTTTCATATAATGCAATTTATCTATTTTTTCTTTTGTTTCCTGTGCTAATGGTGTCATATCCAAGAAATCATTGCCAAAAGAAATGTCATGAAGCTCTTCCCTTATGTTTTCTTCTAAGAGTCTTTAGTTTTAGCTTTTACATTCAGGTCTTTGACCCATTTGAGTTCATTTTTTTATACTGTGTAAGGTGAGACTCCAACTTCATTCTTTTGCATGTGGATATTCAGTTTTCTCAATTCCATTTGTTGAAAAGACTGTGGAATGGTTTTGGATCTCTTGTCAAAAATCACTTGTCAAAAATACATATAAATATATATATACACACATATCATTTGGCCACATATGTAAGTTTTGTTTTTAATCTAGGAATTTAACCCAAACATTTCCTTCTAAGTGCTTATAAATACTCAGCTCCTCCAAATGCTCTCCAAACCAGCTTTGCCACCTTACTGGTTCCCTTATTCATGAGTTCCTAATGTTTGACACATGCCCTTTCCATGTTTTATGAAAGCCATGTTTTTAAATGTTTGAACATTAGGCTTTGACGGTAACGTACAAAGGGCTACACATGTCTGGGTGAAGATCTCCTTTGGTTGGGGGTTCAAAAACCTTTTCACCTCTGAGATCAGCCTTCTGATTAATGGGTGGACTTTTGGCAGGTAGAAATGGAGATCTGTGGCAGACATCAAAGACCCCAAGAACAGCAGGAAAGGTGCTCTCCTTCCTGTTGGCTTCCTTTCTTATGTGTCTTAGCCAGCAAAATCTAAGGGCCAACGCAGATGTGGTACTTGCACACGAGCAAGCCTAGGAAAAAAGCCCTTCCGGAGGGATCCCTATTACAGCTCCAGGATCGTGCAGCCCTTCCCAAACCCCCACCTCCAGCTGTCCCCCTTCCCCTACCCCACAAGAGGCTAGAAAGGTCCTGGGCCTTTCCTTCCACACTTCAGATTCATCTCCAATGCTGCCTTACCTGGGGAATCACATTTCCTGGCGTCTCAATCCCCCCACATGGCGCATCCGTGAAATATCTCCCTGACAGACTCTAAATGTTACCAGCATCAATCACAGGGATAAACAGCAAACAAGCCCAAGACAGGGCAGCCATCTCTGTTGGACCCAAAGTGGTATTAATCAGAAAACTTACTTCTGGCCACAGAGCACAAGCCCCGCAGCCCTCGAATCACCTTTGCTTTGGCAGGGAAAAGCAAGGCCCAAGAACTTGCAGCTCGTTTCCCTAGACGTTCTCCCGGAAGTCTCCAGGGAAGGCTGCTGGCGAAGCCCCTCTCTCGGGGTTCTTCACTCTGGAGGGTGCTTCTGCCCCTGGTTGAAGGGAAGGGTCAAAATTTAATGCTGAGACTTGTGTTTTCTGAAGATCTCAGGTATGCATGTTCCTTCTTGAGTTTTTGAGATCACACTGCTATGGTCCCCAGGCCTTCCTAATGCAAACTTCCTAGCCCCTGGTCATGGTGTCTTCTTGGGCTCTCGGTGGTCCCAGCAGCCTGCACTCGCCCGACACTCTGGATGTCCCAGCTTCTGACTAGCCGAGAGACCGTCACTGGCCTCACCTCTCCTCTCCTCCATGGAAATTCATGCACGGCAGGAACCAGGAGGAGGCTCAGCAGAGCCTGAGCCCCCCGTGCTGCTGGGCCCCTCGGCCCCCGCTTGCCCTCTCCTCCACCTATCCCCGAGCCTCAGCTGCCCAGACGCCCTGACTGAGGCCTCCGTATGGTCCAGCCCCTCAGCCTTGGCGGGGCCACTACAACTAGCAAAGGTCATCTCCCCCTTGGGGTCAGCAGGGCTACCTAAGGGACTAACCGAGGAAGGAGTGAGTGGGGTGGACAGAAACACAACAGTCTGGAAGCTGTCCGGGGTTGTCTGGACTCCTTTCAGGCTCAGTAACCTGCACGCACTGGGTGGGGATTGAGGGCAGGCGCAGGGGGCAGCCAGGCTGCACCTGATTCACCTTCACTAAGTAACCTTGGCTGAGTCACTCCACCTACTAAGCCGCAGCTTCCAAATCCGTAAGATGGTGCTGATGATAACATCTCATAAAGCCGCTGGAGAGTGAGAATAAAACACTTAGTACAGCACCGGGCAATGATCAGTCCCCAGCAAATGTTAACTATTTTTGGGGGGGGGTCAAGGGTGGATTTTGTCCTGTTTGTGTGGTTGTGTGGATATAAGAAATAGAAAGTCTTAGGGAAAGGACAAGGAAAAAGGCCAGAGAACTTGCTGCTGGTTTCCCTAGACATTCTCTTTGCTGATCGATGTTTCCACCAACTTGTAAAGGAGGTTAGTCCTAATTTCATATTCCCTTGTCCAGAGAGTGACAAACTGTTATCCCCTTAAAGTAATCCACACTGCTTTCAGATCGGCCCTTCTCTGCCTTGACAGATGGGATTATATTCATCTCGTCTCCCCTTTAGCAATTGAAAAGATCAATGAGACATTAGTCTCCTTGCTTCTGACTTTCTCCTGGGGCAAAATGCTGATGGTCCAGAATTAATGTGGCAATTGATTTACTGTGTGGTGTCTAAAGGCAGGCGGACAAGTTCTCCCACCAGTGGGAGGAGAGGTGGGGGAAGGCAGCCGTGGTCCACTTTATGGGACTGGCTCAGGGGACTGTGTTCTCTAAACTGGGGGAGAAAATAGTTTGCAGAGCAGCCGACTGATCTGGGACCTACATCCTAGCGACTGGCTGCCCCTAGCCTTGGAGTCCCCAGAGTCATGGACACTTTCAAGTTCTACGTCCTTGATGAGTTATTGACCTCTCCTCTCCTTCATCCATAGAGTGGGGATACAGATTCCCCATCACAGGATGATCGTGGGATCAAAATGAGGTAATGTGTGTGAGCAGGCATGCTTTGTAGATGTCAGTTTTTCATTTTCAGGTGCAAGAATAAAGACAGTGCTCTTGAATGAGAGAAACTGACCAAGTTTACAGATGTTAAAACCGAGGCCTAGAAAGAGGAAATCCATAACAGTCAGTAAGTTAGGAAGACCATCCACCATCTTCACTGCTATTGACACCTGAGATCACCACTGTTTCTACTGGTTCCTTGGGGGCTGGAGAAATGCACAGATGAAGGGGTGGAGAGGGTCAGTTTCCTGGGATCTCCAGAAGGGATTCCTTCTCTAACAGAACAGACATTTACTGAACACCTGCTGTGGGCCAGATGCTTTTCTAGGGACCATGGAGAGTGAGGACCACACACTCAAGTCTGAAAAGGCCTTGGCTGCGAGAGTTCGGTGTTTCTCTCTTGGTCCTCCTGCCCCCCTCTCTCTCATCTTCTCCTTCCCAGAAGCAGCTCTGCTGCCCCTGACAGGCCTGGGAGGGGACAGATGCTCCCCCTACTCCAAGTCCTCTCCTGAGAACTTGGTGCCCGGAAATGGCAGTGTTGACCCCAGGCTCCAGGCGGGGCCAGACATGCAGGCTGTCATGGGTGATGATCATTGGTCTGAAAAGTTTCTCTTTCTCGAAATAGAACGTGGGGCTTTTTTTACACTATCTACCTTATTTGCTGTATAGAACATAAGCTCCTTTCCTAGGGAAGCTCTGCTTGATTTACTAGCGCTCCCAGCATAGAGTTTGGTGAACCAGGACTGTGAAATCCATACGGAAATGGAACTGTAGACCAACAGTGAGACCACAGCATGAAGTTGGTGGTCACGCGGCCTCTGAGATGGCTCAGGATGCCCTTATTTCTGGGAGCACAAAGCAAAATGACCAATGCTCTCGAATTCCATACAGACAGGGCTCATGCAGAAGAAAAAGCAGAGAGCACTCCCCTCCCCTTTGCCAGGGAGCAGAAGGTTGCCCAGCTGCGGGGGGGGGGGGGGGGGGGGGGGGGCGCCCCTCCTGCAAAGCAAGTTCCCCCTCTGCAAAGCAAGAAGCCCTCTGTAGGAGACACTTGAAATGCTGTCTTGCTGCCCAGCCCCCTATGAATGCCTCTACTCTGTTCAGGGCACCTTCATATGGGATCGAGAAAGCCGAACATTTCCTCCTCAGCCTCCTTTGCACTAAAGCCAGGCGGGTGATCCATGCCTCACTGCTTACACTCACCCACACGAGACCTCAGAGGCTCTGGGAAAACTGCACTTTGCTGGCAAGGGCGGCCTTAGAGGGGCGGCTGGGGGGTGAGGGGTCATGGTTGTAGGGTTAGGTTCCTGACACAGAGGCGGCAGGGTGCTGCGACAGGCCAGGGGCAGGGCTGGCGGGGGGCGTTTTCCCCCTGTGGGGTTCCGAGCTTTGTCGCTGGGCGCTGAGACTGAACTTTCCGGCTCCCCCAGTCCCACCAGTCTCCCAACATCATTTTAAAACTTCCTTTCCTGGGGCACCTGGGTGGCTCGGTCAGTTTAGGGACCGACTCTAGGTTTCAGCTCAGGTCATGATCGTCATGAGATCGATCCCCACGTCAGGTTCGTGCTCAGCACAGAGTCTGCTCAAGATTCTTGCCTTCGGGGCGCCTGGGTGGCTCAGTCAGTTAAGTGTCTGCCTTCGGCTCAGGTCATGATCCCAGGGTCCTGGGATCGAGCCCCATATCAGGCCCCCTGCTCAGTGGGGAGCCTGATTTTCCCTCTCCCTCTGCCTCCCCTGGCCCCACTCATGCTCTCTCGCTCACTGTGCACTCTCTCTCCAATAAATAAATAAATTCTTCAAAAAAAAGAAAAAACTTAAAAATAAAAGATTCTTTCTCGCCTCTCTCCCCCTACCCCTCCCCCCACCCCCATGCATGGTCTCTCTCTCTCTCTCTCAAATAATCTTTAAAAAAAGAATAAATTAAAATACAACTTCCTTTCCTACTCCATAAGTCAGCTCCTACTGCTGGTAACTATGAGCCCTGAGTGACAGTTGAGTTCAAATGTGCCCCAGCTGTCATCTCTTGTGGTCCCAGCCATGATGACGGCTTCCCTTTGTTCAGTGTTGGCACTGGGGCTGGGGGACCGAGCTCCTGGCTCCACGTTAATTGTCCGCCAGGATCCTCACACCGCCACGCCGAGGCAGGTGCTCTTCTTACCTTCACGGATTGTGGGGAAGAGTGGGGACATCAAGGCATGAGAAGACTTGTCCAAGGTCTTCCAAAAGGGTAATTAAATGCCGAGACAGGAGCTAAGCTCTGGAAGCCACATGTGGATGCTACAGCCAGTGGCGGCCGTCCAAGAGAAAGCGTCTCACTCTGCTCTCCTGGGCGGAACAGGAGGAACAAGGCAGGACATCTCCTCTTCACAACATGCTCTTCCCTGAAATAAGGACCAGCACCACCTCACCAGGTTCGCAGATGGGGAAGTAAAGACACTGTCCAAGAAAGGGTTTTTTCACAAGATTACTGACCATGGGACGTACCGTTCGCCCACAAGCATGTTCTCTGAAACCCACCTGGGGCGAAGGGGATGCACATCAGGTAGACAGTGATATGTAGCCGAAGAAGCTAGAGGCCAGCGTTGGGCTAAAAGCCTCAGTGCGCAGGCCTGCACTGCAAATACATTTCAATACAGGTAATTTCTTTTCTGTTCGTTTTCAAGTTCTTATTTCATTTACACTATTCCAAGGCCAATCAATCTTGACATTAAGGCTGTTTGATGTGTGGTACAGACGGTCGAATTAAGGATAAGATGTTTTATCAGCTCCTCTAAATTTTCTTTTCTCTGGTCGAAGATTTTTTATACTGCGTTGATCTTTTTTTTATTCATAAGGGCTTTATTGCCATTTGTCATGGTGGCATTAACTGGGCATCTAATGAAGGCTTGGATATGGAAGTCTGCATCTCATTTATCCTCAATAGCAAAATTAATTATTAGCAAAATTTATCCTCAATAGCAAAAGCATCAGGATAATAGCCTTCTAAGCTGGAACTTCTCTAGCCCACCCTGAGTCATCTAAAATGTATTTTGCTTGTGTCTTCCAGGATTGGGACTCAGCTGGACACTTTGGGAGACAGTGCCCAATTTCAACTTCTGTCCACTGACAGTCCATACCCTACTCCCTGCCCAACTCGCTGTTTGGAGAGGCTTGGGTTGGAATGGCCAGGAGCCTATTCTCGTGCTCATTCCCTCTACACACACTTATTGAGCACCTTCTATAGGCCAAGCTCAGGGATATAAAACAGACTCAAGAAGGTCACAGCCAAGGGGTCATGCCACCATTGTTGGCCAATGTCCAATGTAAGGAAAATAGTTAGCCAAGTATCAAGATTGGGAGCAAGATGGAAAGATTATCTGCTCTATCCTTTTGCCTCTGGTAAGGCGATCTTCTCAACCAGCGTTTCCATTAAGGGCTGCCAAACATCTGCTATCACAGATATTGACTTTGACTTATAGACTTTCTGGATATACGAGTACAGTGGTTTCCCTGGGCTGTCATAACAAAGTACCACAAACTGAGGGGCTTAAACAACAGAAATTTATTGTCTCAAAGTTCTGTTGACCAGCTGTCCAAAATCAAAGCGTCGGCGGGGTTGGTTCCTTTTGACGGCTGTGAGGAAGGGATCTGTTCCAGGCCCCTCTTTTGGCTTGCAGATGGCGGTCTTCTCCCTTTATCTCCCTGTATCACTGTCCCTTCTGGGAATGTCTCTGTGTCCAAATTCCCTCTTTTTAAAGACACCCGTCATATGGGATTAGGGCCCACTGTAATGACCTGATTTGAAGGATTATCATTGAAAAGGCCCTATTTCCAATAAGGTCACATTCTGAAGTACTGGGAGCTAGGACTTCACCACATGAATTTTAGGGAGACACAATTCAACCTGTAACAATGAACGTCTCTGAAGTTGTTTTAAAGAAAGGTCTAGGGGCGCCTAGGTGGCTCAAGTGTTAAGCGTCTGCCTTCAGCTCAGGTCATGATCCCAGGGTCCTAGGATCGAGCCCCACATCGGGCTCCCTGCTCGGCGGGAAGCCTGCTTCTCCCTCTCCCACTCCCCCTGCTTGTGTTCCCTCTCTCGCTGTGTCTCTCTCTGTCCTATAAATAAATAAATAAATAAAATCTTTAAAAAAAAAAAAAAAAAAAAGGTCTAAAACAGCCTCCAGCAGCACAATATAGTTAGAGCCCTGGGTGGAAGGTGAAGAGTCTGAAGTTCAAGTTCTAAATTAGCCACTTCCCCTCTCTGAGCCTCAGATCTCTTCTCCAGAGAGCAGGAGATCTGGATGGGGCCTCCAAAGCCCTCTTACCTTTCCAGGATCGTGTTGCTGACGAAGCGAGAGAACTTGAGGCCATGTAGTAGGGAAGTCCATGGTGAGGCTCCACGACTTACAACTAGGGTGATCCTGAGCAAGCACTGACCTTCTGAGCCTCAGGGGGTTTTAACTGGGAAATGGGGAGAGTGGTAGGAGCTACTTCAAAAAGTTGTGAGGACTGGACAATGGAATATCACTCAGCCACAAAAAGAAGGAAGTCTTGCCATTTGCAAGGATGTGGATGGAGCCAGAGTATTATGCTAAGCAAAATAAGTCAGAGAAAGACAAGTACCGTATGATTTCATTCATATGTGGAATTGAAGAAACATAACAAGCAAAGGGGAAACAAAATAAGAGAGAGACAAAGAGAAACCAAGAAAGAGACCTAACTATAGGGAACAATCCGATGCTTACCAGAGGGGAGGTGGGTGGACGGGTATGTTAAATAGGTGATGGGGACTGAGGAGACCTCCTGTAATGAGCGCCGGGTGCTGTATGGAAGTATTGAATCACCGTATTGTACACCTGAAACTAATATTATACTGTGTGTTAACTACACTGGAATTAAACAAAGAAAAAAAACTTTAAAAAATACAGAACATAAATATTCTACTAAAAACGAAATAAAACAAAACCCAAAAGAGGCTGTGAGGATTAATAAGGCCCGTGGATTGCCCGGAACACAGTTGTCACTCATGCACGTGAACCGTGAATGGTATTATTACTGCGGTCAGGCTTTGGATCTCGGACTCAGCTCTCCGGTGGCATCCATTGTCAGAAGGCAGGGACCCAGTGTCCCATCCAGTGGCTCCGATGGAGTGAGATGCTTTAGCACCAACACTCTGGTGACCCTTGTGATATGCCTTTTCCCGGCTCCACCTTACCCAAATCCTGTCCCATTCTATTTAGCTCATTCACATTCGTGTCATTCGGGTTAGGGCTAGGATTTCAAGTGATTTTTCCTCTCACTGTGTTTTATAATTTTTATACCATACAGAAGTGTCATAAACCATATTCAGGGGCACCTGAATGGCTCAGTCAGTTAAGCGTTAAGCATCTGCCTTCGTCTCAGGTCACGATCCCGGGGTCCTGGGATCGAGCCCCGCATCGGGCTCCCTGCTCAGTGAGGAGGATCCTGCTTCTCCCTCTCCCTCTGCCTGCAACTCCCCATGCATGTGCTCTCGCTCTCTATCTCTCTCTGTCAAATAAATAAATAGAATCTTTTAAAAAACCATATTTAATTAGGGCATTTAACACAGCTCTGCGGAGTAGCTGTGTAAATCCAGCCCTCGACCTCCCTCCCCCATGAACTAGACTCCTGGAGGTATGCCTCAGCGTTCGGCTCTGACCTTCATTGAACTGTTCCTTATTTTCTCATGCGTGTCCTCACCTAGAGTGTCAACAATTTGAGGAAACAAACAGGACTTTTTGCTCAGATTTAGCAGAGCTGATTTACTGACTCCCACAGTGTACCAGTTCCTCTGAGGTAAAGCATCTCGTATAACCATCCCCACAACCTCAGGAGGCAGGTCAAGGTACGGTCAAATCACAGAGGAGCCCCTGAAGCTCAGAGGTCACACAGGTAGGTGGTGGTCAAGAATTCTGCCTCTGTCTGACTCAAAAGCCTAATGCTGCCCTCACTAAGCTGTACCAGCTCAGCAGATCCATGGATCCCTTTCCTTCACCTGGAATCCTCTAGCCTGAGCAGGGTTTTCCATGGCCATGGTGCTCCCTAGTGGCTTAATAGGGCCCATTCCCCAGCCAGGTTTCAGACTCATTCCGTGGGACACTGAGCACTTGACAAAGTGACCAACAGGGCTGGCCCCGGGGTAGCAGGCCCTGTGCACCCAAGGGAGAACTAGACCCTCTACCGGAGCTGCGCTTCTTCATTGGACCCCCCAGGAGGATTCTGCTCCTGATAGGCCAAGGAAGAGGAGCTAGGGTCTTTGGGGCCAACAGCAGAGAGAGGACCTAGAAGGTCTGGTTCCCCCAACCATGCTTCTCACCTCCAACTTCCCAGTCAAGACATGTGGGCCATTCTCTGCTGGACTCTCCTGGGACTTCCATTTTCCAAGAGCTTGTTTATGGAGAAGAGGAGAAAGAAGAGGATAAATGTGGCAAAAGTTTGGAACTTAAAGCTTTTTCTTCTTTTTTTAAGTAATCTCTACACCCAACGTGGGGCTCGAACTCACAGCCCCAAGATCAAGAGTCGTACACTCCTCCAACTGAGCCAGCCACGTGCCCCACAACTTAAAGGTTCTTAACACGACAGAGAGTTCCTTTCCCAAAAGACCCAGCAAGATTCTTCAATAAATATTGAATCCTCATTGCATTCCACAATGCTCAGGATGCAGAAATGGAGGGGATACTTATCTTTGAAAAAAGTAAACATATAAAGAATTACAGTGCAATGAGGCAAGTACTTGAATGTGGGACTTTTCCTGCTACCCTAGAAACGGATATCAGCACTCAAAACTGAGAAAAAGAACCGTCAATACCCCCCACCAACTCATGAAAGTAGAAAACAGTGTGGGGTCAAGCACTCCTCCAACCGTCTCACCAACCCCCTGCACCTCCCCAGCCTATACACATGCCACCTCGTAGGGGCAAACAGCAACAGGGCAGAGAAAGAGGGGTAGTGTGGAGTAGTCTGCCCTCCTGCCTCTGCTGTGGCAAGGACGCGTGGGCCAGCGGTCATCCTCTTCCTACTTGCTCATTTTCCCTTGAGAGGCCTTTCCTATAGCCTGAAAAGCAATCACCAGCTTTTCTGAGAACACTTGAATCATCAATCTGGCTTTGAGATAATCAGAGATACCCGGGAGCTGCATTAGCCAACATGGCAGCCCATAGCCACACGTGGCTATTCAACACTTGAAGTGTGGCCAGGCTGAATTGAAATGTGCTGTGAAAAATATGCACCGGATTTTGAAGACTTAGTGCGGGGGCAGAAAATGTAAAATATCTCATTAGTATTTTCAAATTGATTGCATGTTGAAATAACAATATTTTGGACACATTAGTTGGATAAAAAAAATATACCATTAAAATTAATTTCACCTGTTTTACTTTTTTTAGTGTGGCTAGATTATTCAAAACTACAAATGCGGCTCAAGTTATAGCTCTCTAGGATGGCCTGGCCCGGGAGCTTACAAAGCGGGAGCTGAGAAGCCCTAGTCCAGTTAAGCTTGACAACACATAGGGGACGCTACCGCAGAGTCACGCTTCGTCCCGCAGAACTTCGGAGGGAAGCCGACTTTTAAAGGTAGTTTTAAGCTGCTTTTTCTAAAATTTAAATGGTCCATACTATGTTAACATAAATAGTTTTTCTAGGCAGAAGTCCGAAACTCCTGAATTACAACATTCAAGACTAGAATTTTAAGGAAGCTGCAAGTTTCACTATCACAGCTAGGGACATATCCTTTGACCCAGTAATTCCATTCTAGTAATTTATCATAAAAAAAATGTTAGCGTGCACAAATATTTAGCTACAGAGATATTCATTCACCCAGCATTTGTAATACCCCCCCCCCCCCCCCCCCCCGCCTCTAAACCAAAAACCAACTAACTGGATATTAATAAGGGATTAATTAAATCATTTATGGTACAACTATATTATGGAATATTTTGTAACTACCACAAGGGGTGCAAATGAATACTTATTGACATGGAAAGACATTTATGCTAAGTTCTGTGGAAAAGGCCAGCTACAGAAATGCATGTCCATTATGTGTCAATTTTGCCTAAAAAAGAAAAAAATAAATAAAAGCATACATTTATTTCCTGAGGGAAACAGCTCAGGCAATGGGCTGAAAGGATATTCTCCAAGTGGTTGTTTTTGTTTTTGTTTTTTTAAGATTTTATTAATTTATTTGAGAGAGAGAGCATGAGCGGGGAACGGGCAGAGGGAGAGGGACAGGGACAAGCAGACTCCCCAGTGAGCGGGGAGCCCAACGTGAGGCTGGCTCCCAGGACCCCAAGATCATGACCCCAGCAGAAGTCTGACACTGAACTGACTGAGCCACCCAGGTGCCTCTCTCCAAGGGATTTTAAATCCTCTCTGGACAGACTGTGGGTGGCTTTCTCTCCTTATTTCACAACTGCTCTTTTAAAGTTATTTTTAAGTAGTCCTACGCAGTCTTCTTTGCAGGGGACACCTTCTTCCCCAAACTTTTCCTGCGCCCTCGCCAAAGCAAGAACCAAGGTCTTCGTTAAAATCCCTACACTTCCCAATATCTAGCTTGGGGTTTTCACCGTGTTCCAGGTGGTCCTCAGGCCCCTGCGTGCATGTCACCTCCCCTACACGCCTGTGCAGCCCTGCACCAGGGTCCTGCGTCGCTCTCTGTCCCTGCCGCACCGCCTGGATCTGACCCTGTCTGACCCGCCCGGTTATTATTGCAAAACGCACACAAGGTCTGGTCTGAAGGTCTCGGAATCGGCTGAATGGGAATCCAAAGGTTGACATCGCTGAGACACAGTGCCAGGCCGGAACCGAGGCCCTACAGCCCGGCTGCACACCTCTCCCCCCGCGAGAATTACTCGCGCCGCCCGGTTGCGGCTCCGGGCGGCGGCGGCGGCACGATCTCGTCCAAACACAACGCGGAGGTCGCCCGGCGAAGTTTGTCCCTTTGGAGGCGCCGTCCCCCTCTGCGCCCGGCTCGAGTCATGTGAGCGAGACGCGCTCCGGGCCTGGGGCGGAGAAGGAGGCGACGAGAGCTGCGGGATCCGGGGCCCGGCGGAGGACGGGCGGGATGGAGGCCACCTTGGAGCAGCACTTGGAGGATACGTGAGTAGCGCGGCGCGGGGACTTGAGCGGGACACAGGGCGCGCGCTGCGAGTGCCGGCCGGGCGTGCTGGGGACGCCGCGCGACCCTCGGGTCGGGGAAGCGGGGGCGGGGGGGTGTTGAGGCGGCGAACTCTGTCCCGCGGCCGCGGGGTGCAGGGCGTGACCCGGAATTAAAATCCCGTAATCCCGCCGGGGCTCCGCACCCTCTTCCGGGAGCTAGTCTCCGCAGCCCAAGGCCAAGGCCAAAACCGCCCGTCGTGTTGGCAGTCGTCTGTATGGCAGGGTCATTCTTCGGGAGTTTTAGGAAATGGGTTAATTTGGGGGAAGGTTGTACCAGGTGTGCAAAGCGAGCCCTGCAATGTAAACATAAGCACACACGTCTGTCCTCGCGTGTGTAGCCAGTTACTTGGTGCTTAAGGAAATGAAAGACATCTCTTAAATTTTTGAACAGGTAATATCCACCTAAAGTATAAAATTGAAAGTATAAGAAGGCGCACAGGGAAACAGCTCCCTCCCACCAATGCCGCTCAGTTTCTCCCACTTCCCCTCCTGGAGGCAACCCGTGTTAGTTTTTTCCGCATCTTTAACAATGGCGACAAAATATTAATATTGCCATATTTGTGGCCCTCCAAAGCTCAACAGTACCTGACCCAGTCTTTTCTCCCATCAGATATAAATTGGTTTAACTGTTAAATTTAAATTACTTCATTGTAATTTAATTTTTCTCAGCGGGGGTGATAATGAAAAAAGAAACACTGGTTTAAAGCGAGACAATGCCTGGTACATAGAAAAACGTGTATGTGTTGTTATAATTATTTAAATTCATTTTCTGACATCATTTGCGTCATTCCTCTGGTGCTCCTGGAATTAGAATGAAGAATCCATCCATTGTTGGAGTCCTGTGCACAGATTCACAAGGACTGAATCTGGGCTGTAAGTATCTCACGATCAACTCTTTGGTGGATTGCAAAGCACTTGATATTGACCGGGAGCCTAGTGTGCTGTTCTCTAGTTTGTACTTCCTGTTATCCTGCCTCTTTCTGGGTACTTTTGTGAGAGTAGAGTTTATCTCCAAAATTGAAAGTTTTCAATTGGTATTTATGAAGGTAGAAGTGGTCCTTGCAGTTCTAACAGTACAAAATTGTTTCTACTAAAATAGTATTTGAATTATTTTAAATTGGGTCTAGCAAGGACTTGAGATAATGACATCAGGTACCATTTGTTGAATGTGTGCAGACTGCTAGGGTTTGTGTACTTTATCTCTAATTTTCACAATAACCCAGCAAAATAGACAGTGCTATTTTGTAGTCCCAACTACACCTAACAGTAAGAGAGTAGGCGGTAGAAATGGGAGCTTCAGAGTTGAACACACTTGGGTTCAGCCCCCTGCTCTTCCTTTGCTAATAGTGTGACCTTAGACCAAAAATAGCCTTTCTTAGCCTTAGTTTCTCTACTGGGTTGTTTTTGTTGGTTGGTTAGTTGGTTGGCTGTATAGATTTATTTTCAAAGGTCAAAAACTCTTAGACAATTTAAATACAAGTCTAAACAGAATGACTCTGTCAAAGTCAGCAATAATGCCAAAACACATTGTCACTTCCAGACACTTACCAGTATCTTCCTTGTCTTCTCTAAGTGAAAAAAGGGGTCTGACATTTTATTCATATACATCCTTCTTATCTGCAATGTAATATACAATTTCTTGTGGACACATTAACTTCTCCATATCTGTATCAGGAATTTCAAACCCAGAGTCGTCCTCCATGGCCAATATAATAATCTCCACTTGGTCCAAACTGTTTAAGCCATTTGGTCTTTCATCAAATGGGAATTTACCTAGAGCTTTTCTGGGTCATTCTTGTCATTGAGTTTTAAGACCTTTTTTTTTTTTTTTTTTTTGGTAAAGAATATGGTCCTTGATTCCCTCTCACATCAGAGGAGGCGCACCACCATACAGGCAGCCCGCCTGTGTAACTGCCCAGACCCTGCTTGAGCACCGGGGCTGCGTGCGCAGGCGCGGCCCTCATGCGGGCCTCCATGGGGCACAGGGTGGTGCTGAGTAGCCAGGCCTTGGCCAGCGAAGGGGTGTTGGGCAGCAAAGGTCTAGGGCACTTGGCTGACATGGGTGGAAAGGACACGAGCTGCCAAGGCCATGCCAACCCAGGATCTCCGTACTGGGTTGTTGTTTAATAACGATAGTAATTATAGAATTGCATTTATTGAGTGCCAACTATGTGCGAAGCACCATTCTAAGTGCTTTACCCAAACTCTAGGTCATTTAATCCTTGTAACAACCCTGTGAGGCAGATGAAGAAATTGAGGTTGAGTGACTTGCCCCAGGTCATAGAGCTAGGGTTGAGCTAGGATTTCAGTCAGGCTCCAAAACCTCCTAGTCACGGTGCTGTAAGATTATGTACTGTGTGTGAAACACTCAGCACAGAACCCAGACATGATGCTCAATAAATGGTAAGCGTTACAGATGAGGAGATAAATCCTGAAAGGTAAGTAACTAAAGCATGCAGCTAATTCATGTCAGAACTCATAAACCAAGGACTCCTACCTCCTTGCTCCTCTTTACTGCAGGAATTTTAAAGCTCTGAATTTCTGCTGGGAGGGTAACTGAAAGAGGTAATCTGTGTAACTCAGATTTTACACAAATCATTTAGTTGGGAGAAAAAAGGCAGATTTACTTGAGCTGCTGGTTGATGGAAAGCCTGAAATTCAGGTGTGGGAATCTAAAATGAAATAAGCTCCTTCAAGAAACCTTCAAGGCCCAAAAGACTGCACGGTCTGTCCAGTTACCATTTTATGTAACCGTAGTAAATCCACAGACTCTGCCGTACTGGTGTGTCTGTTACCTGCCACGGTTCCAGGCAGGCGAGCTTATGCTGCCTTTATATGTGGAAATATAGTGTAAACTTAGTAATTACCTTTTGTATTGGGCACCCAAGATTTAGTTATTATCCACAGGCTAAAACAGACATTAACAAAAGCCAGTTAAGTTTGTATTTGAAAACACCCAGCTTATTCTAGTTGAAATAACTGCTCACAGAATATTCACGTATACTGTCAAAGTGATTTTACAGCTGAACTCCTGAGTAAAGACTTTTGTATCCTTTGAGGTTGAGCTCACTAAAAGGAAATCAGATTTCCCATGAGGAATTAATTAGTTTCACAAGTCTCTTGCCTTTACTGACTGCTTTTTGTCAACTTCACCTCTGAGTGTCTTGTTGGTTTCACTAAGCTTCCGGTAAAAGGAATTTATGGCTTTCAGATTGACTTGAATTAGAGCTTCCTTATATGTGTGAGAAGGTGTTTAGAGAGTGTGATGAGAGTGATTGAAAATTGAGTGTCTCCTGACGCTTTATTGATTTAAGAACTGTTGTCTGGCTTTCTCATTTATGTAACCAGCTTAGTAGCAGGATAAAATCATTTCATGTCAGTACCTAACCTAAAAGACCATGAACTGAGCCTTCTTTTTGTGAATAAATCAATGAGAGATACTACTATAGCTCAGTACTCATTTTTGGACAATCAGGTGACATGATTACATCTGTCTTCCAGGCCGTGGGACCCTGTCAGATGAGCATGCTGGAGTGATATCTGTTCTAGCCCAGCAAGCAGCTAAGCTGACCTCAGACCCCACTGATATTCCTGTGGTGTGTCTAGAATCAGATAATGGGTGAGTAGATGTTGACAGATCCTTTCTTTTTTAATTAGAAAAGTTCCTGGGAAGGTTGAGTGGGGTCTGCCCTGTGTTATTAGCAATTTCCATTCAAAAAACTTGGAGGGAGGTTCTTCACCCTTTGGACCATAGGAGGAAATAGACTGATCTCTGAAGCTAATGTACTTTCAGGACCACAATTATTTAAATGAAGAGTAAGAATTGTCATGACTATCAGTCTATCAAGAAAAAGAAAGTAATAAATAGTACAGGGGAAGACCAACCAAAGAACAGAAACTACTTCTGTAGTAATAGAAATACTAAAGATATTCCAAGTGAGCATCCTCAGAATAATAGTAAATGATGAAAGCAGAATACAGAACTGTGCACAGTATGATCACAGTTTTGTACAAAGAGAAAAAAAAAATGCATGTATGGTATACATGCAGATAACAAAACACAGTAGTGGCTGTCTTTGAGCAGTAGGATTATAGATTCATTTCATTTGTATATTTTATACTTTTCTGTATTTCCCAAATGTTTTCTTGTGTTCATATATTGCTTTCATACATTAAAAAAAATGATAAATAATATTTTTTTAGTTGTATCCTAAACCAAACAGCATCTTTAATCTTCAACAGACTCCCACTTACAACATTTTACTGAATATCTTCCGCTTTGCCTTTCAGGAACATTATGATCCAGAAACATGACGGCATCACCGTGGCGGTCCACAAGATGGCCTCTTGACGGCTCATATCAGTTCTCCAGCAGCCTGTCATCAGGGCTCAATCCTACCTGTGTAAATGATCTTGTAGAACTATGAAAGTCCCAGTAGTTAGGCCATTTATTTAATGTGTATTGGGCGCATTTCTGTTAATTTTAGAGTTAGCTGCTTTTTGACAGTCAAGGGACTGACTTATCCAAATATTAGTAAGAAAGGATCATGTTTTGAAGCACCAGGTCCAGGTCACTTTGTACATAGAATTTTCTTATGCTCAATAAATCTGGTCAGAGGAAAGCGTGGATCTCTTCTGGATTCTTTAAATTCTTATCAAATGTTCATTTTTTTTTTCAATTATCAAATTGTAATTTTTTTTTTAAGTCTTTGTTCCAAATTACTCTCTTCTCTTTCCGAAGATTCCTGAACTACGGACATTCTCACACAAGTGTCCATGGATATTGAAAACAAATTAAGCCTATTCCCACCCCATAATAACATAAAGCTAATTATCATTAAGTACTTACTATATACCAGGAACTCATTTGAATTCTCACTGATAATCCTATATGGTATGTACTCATAGTTGTCCCATTTTGCATTTGTGTAATTAAGGCTAAGGGATTTGCAGAGTAACCATTTGGATTTTAGGCTCCCCAACTCAGGGGCACCTGGGTGGCTCAGATGGTTAAGCGTCTGCCTTCGGCTCTGGCCATGATCCCAGGGTCCTGGGATCGAGCCCTGCATCGGGCTCCCTGCTCGGTGGGAAGCCTGCCTCTCCCTCTCCCCCTGCCCTCCCCTCCCCCACCCCATTCATGCTGTCCCTCTCTCTTGCACTCTCTCTCAAGTAAGTAAATAAAATCTAAAAAAAAAAAAGACTCCCATCTCTGAGCTTGTACTTTAAACGTCAGACCATTATAAAAATACGCATGTTTGGCCAGAAAAAAAAATCTACCATTTGAACATAAGACAACATTATCTTTTCTTTAACCTTATAAAGGTAAACTGTAAGTTCTCAACAGCGGAATGGTGCACAGGCAGGTACAGGTGACCTCATTTTGTTGAATTCAAATGCAGCTCCTGTTACTCTTTAGCAATTTAATATTTGACAGTATAAAAAAATCTCCAGAATATTATTTATTCAAAAATATCAAGCATCTCCAAATATAAGATACTATAAGAGGATACAAAGATTTTGCATAAGACCTGGTTCCAGCCTTTGAGTTCATACTTTGATAGAAGGAATGTGGATGTATGTTGTCTTCACCAATACCTGACATGTGGTATATATGTTTGTTTTATATATTAAAATATGTTTGTGTGTTATATGGTATTTGCCTGTCTTGCCTGCCTCTGCATAGGTTTTGAGGGCAGGTGCTTTGTCTTACTCACACGAGTGTATTCCAAGTACTTAGAACAGTGCTAGGACATAGTAGTCACTGAATACTTGCCAGGTAGAATAATATATAACTAATAGAAGAGAATTTCGTTGAAAGGCCTAGGATATTCCAGGCAGAGAGAGTGGCAACAGCGAACACTGGTGATAAACCAAGAGGACTATTTATATAATACTAACTGCTTTAGTTTGGCCTGTGAGGTAGGAGGTGAAAAAGCTGGAAGGTAGGGCAGCTACCTCAAGGAACTTGAATATCTACTTTTTAAGAGTCCTGGGCCTTACCCTGTTAGCAGAATGGAGTTTGGAATAAATAAGCATCAAATTTGAGCTTAAACATGAGTCTGATGAGGTAGACCAAAGTCACTTTTTTTCAAGCAGAAAAACTTCCTTTTAGTATGTATTTCCAATTCTTTTTTTTTTTTAAGTTTTTTTTTTTTTTTTTTTTTAAGATTTTATTTATTTATTTGAGGCAGAGAGAATGAGAGACAGAGAGCATGAGAGGGAGGAGGGTCAGAGGGAGAAGCAGACTCCCTGCCGAGCAGGGAGCCCGATGCGGGACTCGATCCCGGGACTCCAGGATCATGACCTGAGCCGAAGGCAGTCGCTTAACCAACTGAGCCACCCAGGCGCCCTGTATTTCCAATTCTTAACCCTGAGTGATAAGAGCCAATCTTTTAAGTTTTTGCTACATGCTAGACACATGCTAAACAATTTACACGCATTTAGCTCATTTAATCTTCTTACAAGGTATTATCCCCATTTCAGAGAGGAAGAAATAGGCTCAGCAAGATAAAGTCCTTAGCTCAGGATCAAATATGAGAGACAATTAAAAAAACAAATTGGCAGAAAGGAAACAAAAGAGAATGAAGAATTAGAGATAATTGAATTGTCTAATCTAGAGAGAGGAAGAACTAGGTGCCTTGGAAAGAAGCACTCAGAGGGAAGGATTAGAGAGCAAAGATGTCTGGGTTTGGTATTAGATATGTTAAACTTGAATTTCTTTTTTTTTTTTTTTAAGATTTTATTTATCTATTTGACAGAGAGAGACACAGCGAGAGGGGGAACACAAGCAGGGGGAGTGGGAGAGGGAGAAGCAGGCTTCCCGCTGAGCAGGGAGCCCGATGGGGGGCTCGATCCCAGGACCCTGGGATCATGACCTGAGCTGAAGGCAGACGCTTAACGACTGAGCCACCCAGGCGCCCGGAACTTGAATTTCTAACAGGACATGCTGGTGGTGGTGCTCAGGAACAAACATGTATCAGGTGCTCACTTTGTAGCGGGCACAGTGCTATACTTCCCAAGGCCTGTAGAACAAAACCTGAAACTTACCGTGGTCTCCCAAGCCTTGGGAGATCCGGTCCCTGCCCACCCCTTATGCCACATCTCAGACCACCCTCTGCCTACACGTAGCCCCTCTGTCTAGCACAGTGCCTGGCACAAAGGACGCAACTTTACTGAATGAAATGAATAAACGAACATACGTCCTCATTTATTCCTCATAACAATCTTCAAGGGAGGGCAGGGTGCACCCACATTTATCGATGGAAAGAGTGCTGCAAAGAGCTCAGGGTTGGAGACGGCTGATTTTCTGGTCTGTACAGTGCTGCAGCGAAAGTAAGATTGTATATGATCCTATGCCGCTGAAGTAGGATTGTGTGTGTGCGCATATACATAGATCTCCTACTGGTTCTGTTTCTCCTACAATCTCTGTATATTGTTAGTCCTCACAAAAAACCTTGCAAGGTAGTACCAGCTACATTTTACAGATTTGAAAACAGACTCAGGGTAACCTGTCCAGAGTCTCCAGGCTTAAAAAGCAGCAGAGTTGAGATCCTAACCGAGTCTGTGTTTCGCACCACACCTGAACGCTCCCTGTATGTCGTAGGTGCTCGGAGCAGTTCATCCGAGGATTGCGCATCCCTCCCAGCCTGCGAGAGTGGCTGACTGTTCCGCCACACTTTGAACCTGACCTCCAGCCCTCAGCATCAGAGCTATCTATGGATAGAAAGCCTAGCCTCAGCTGAGCCTGCTATCAGAATCATAGATAGGAGCAACACGTCCTCCCCACACACGCACCCCCAAAAATTAGTCCCACGGATGTTTACTCGAAAGTGCTTGTTAGTATGTAAGTACAACACACTAACAATTAGGAACATTGTTAGTAACTACAAATAACTGAAAAGCCTTCACCTTCTCTCTTTAGGGTTTTGCGCTCTGCTGAAGGTCTGTTGGATCCTTAGCACCAGCACCACACAACTGCCTAATCCTTTCCATCTGTAACACTTGCAGGGCATCTTCCCAGCTCTGCTTCTGCTGGCACTTTCATCAAAAAGTATTATAGAGTTTGGTTTTAAGAGCCTGAGAAACCCCTTATTTTTTATAAAGGAGGATGCATAAATATGTGCAGATTTTCCAGATAAAACAAGAAAAACACACTCTGGTTCAAAACCTAGAATGTTGGTGCTGGGGAGATGAAAGGCGATTTCCTGTTGCCTTTTTTATTATATTTTCTTTTTTGATGTGGAGGGTGGGACAGAGGAAGGAAATGGGATAAGAAAGCTGAATTTTCCCAGTCATTTTCGAGAAAACTTAACCATTTCCAAAACGCAAGAAGAAAGGCTTCATTAAAACTACAAGTATATACGTTCCACGGGAGGTGTTTGGAATTAATGTGATCAAGAATTAAAAAAAGGAAATGGGGCTTCAACTCTAGATTACTAAGTAAAATTAGTCAATACACAAAAGGTCACATAAATAGGCAGAACTTACTGCAGACTGCCATCCATAGCCAGGAAACTCATCTCCCAAGTCTGGGAGAGTTGTACGTTTTCTGTAAAATTAGCATGTCCTGAGGAGCTCCCAGAGGAGCAGCACCGCGATCAAAGTTCTGGGGCCCCACACCCCACCTTCAGCATAGTGCTAAACAATAAACTGAGGTATATTAAAAATTATAAGGGGCGGGGCACCTGGGTGGCTCAGTCGTTAAGCGTCTGCCTTCGGCTCAGGTCATGATCCCAGGGTCCTGGGATCGAGCCCCGCATCGGGCTCCCTGCTCGGCGGGAAGCCTGCTTCTCCCTCTCCCACTCCCCCTGCTTGTGTTCCCTCTCTCGCTGTGTCTCTCTCTGTCAAATAAATAAAATCTTAAAAAAAAAAAAAAATTATAAGGGGCGCCTGGCCGGCTCAGTCAGTGGAGCATGCAACTCTTGATCTCGGGGTGTGAGTTCGAGCCCCCATGTTGTGTGTAGAGATTATTCAAATAAACTTTACAAGAAATTTACACATAAATAAAAATAAAAAACACATTCGACATTCCTTCCTTGCTTTTCATACAGATGTTTCCTTTCACCCTTACTATTTTTAAGTAGTTTTAATTACATATATTAATTAGAATTCTTAACCCTTGGAGTCCTGAATTTCTTATGAAAACAGAGAAGCAACCAATTGTGGACTGTTAAACTGGTATTCCGTGGACTGGCAAATTTATAAATTTCATAATTTCTAGTAGTGTGTCCTTCCTCGTAGCAAATTTCTCAGTGTGGCACAAAACATACTTCCCGATAGACTCAAACATCCTTAGTTACTCTGTATAAAAAGCCAAAAGTAAATAAACTTAAGTTCAGTAATTAGTATTCTAGTATTTTATCTTATTTGGAAATGATGTAGATAATCATGAATATTCGTCATTTAACCTAACTTAGTATATAACTTTCTCCTAGTTTCCAAGCAGCGCCCCTACCCCCAACCCCAGGTTCTTTTTGTCCCTTCTGATAAGAATTAAGTGAAGGGGGGAAACCGGAGGGGGAGACAAACCATGAGAGACTATGGACTCTGAGAAACAAACTGAGGGTTCTAGAAGGGAAGGGTGTGGGGAGATGGGTTAGCCTGGTGATGGGTATTAAAGAGGGCACGTTCTGCATGGAGCACTGGGTGTTATGCACAAACAATGAATCATGGAACACTACATCAAAAACTAATGATGTATTGTATGGTGATTAACGTAACAAAATAAAATTTAAAAAAATTAAAAAAAAAAAGAATTACCTCCCTGAAGTCTGCATTTCAAAGAAATGGCTCTGGGTACCTAGAGAACGGAAGTAGAACATTTACATCTCAAAGGCACAGGGAAAAGATATAAATTCCACCAAAAAGGATTTTTATTCCCTATATCCAGATGTTTTATAGTACCCTGCAAGTTTTTTGAGATGAACAGGAGACGTTTGGGGATGGTAAAATGGATAGTGTGCTTTGAACCGTTTCTAGAGCCACATTTCTGTTCTTGTAAAGATGAGATTTGTCAGGACAGTACAGTTGTTTTTAATTCCTCAAAGAACTGGGTTGCAACCTGAATGATATCAAGAGGCTGACTGACCCTCCCGTCCACCCACATGATCTTCAATTTGCTGATTTATTTATTATTCATTAGGGGGATTTCTTTTCTTTTCTTTCTTTTTTATTTATTTGACAGAGAGAGAGAGCACAAGCAGGGGGAGCAGCAGAGTGAGAGAGAGAAGCAGGCTCCGCGCTGAGCATGGAGCCCGATGCGGGACTCAATCTCAGGGTCCTGGGATCATGACCTGAGCTGAAGGCAGACCCTTAACCAATTGAGCCACCCAGGTGCCCCCATTAGGGGGATTTCAACTAAGATGGAAATTAAGATTCTCACGCTCCTAAGATTAAGAGCTGTGTGCCTTTATGACTTAGTAAATCCTTTCACAGTGGTTTGGGAATGTTTTTCTTTCCCTTTAGGTACATAGTTTCACTTTAGTTTAGGGAAAAAGGCCTTTTTAAAAGTTCCTATCAGGCTCTGAATATCAGCTTCCAATCCGGCCGACTTCTGACCACAGAGCTCACTAAACATCCTTTCAAATATCTTATTAATACTTCTTAGCTGGATGAACAGTAAAAATTTTTCTTCTTCTTTTAAACCAGAGGTATCCCTATCAGATGACTCAAAACCCAAACTAACAAACCTTTTATGACTTAACCATGGACAGAAGAGGTGCCCCCAAGGAGTGTGCAAGAGATATTACCTCCTGAGACCCTGAGTTACTCCCAAAGAGAACCCAAAAGGAGACTTCGACAATCCCCCTGATGGCTGAGCATGGCTGGGAGGACACTAGCTGCATATGGGGATGCAACCCATATTTCTGTCCAGCCATAGTTTTAGGGCCTCCAACCCTACCGTTGAGCTGCCTGCACTTGCAAGAACTAATAACCTGTGTGTCCCGACAGGCAGAAAAGCCAAGCCACGTTCTCATGACACAAAATGAGACAAAGGGGAAAGCAATAGCTGTCTCCAGGAAAAAAAGGATTGATAACCAGTGGGCACCCAAACAGAAATTCATGAGCCACAATTCAAAGATCTAATTCTCAAATGGTTTTCGCTTGTCAATCTGAATTTGGAAAGGAAGGGACAGCATGAAGTTTACTTCCTCTCTCGCCCAGGCACCACAGACAGAGATCCAGGAGAGCAGAGCTAACTTTGGTAGGAATGCTCACCCTTTGCGGGCTTCTGCCGGTTTTCTCAGGATCCCGTCTGCAGGCTCTGGAGTGAGTGGGGTGTCCCAGGAGGTCTCATTCTGGTCACCAGAAATTGCAGAGGAGGAAAAATGATTTTCCCCCACCTTTTAATGTGAGTGTTTGGCTAAGACCCTTTTTTTCTCAAGGGAACCGCATAAATGGATACATTCACCTAAATTAAAAATCCTCCACTGTGGCCACTGGCATTGAAGATTATCTTTGGTAAGGTTAACCTGCTTGTTCCCCTTTAACACAATATTTTATTCAGCTGAGGCCTCACACTGGGCCCAGCCCAGTTTAAGTTGGTCCTAGTCTGCCCCCAGACCCAGGCCAGTGTTTAAGTTGAACCCAGTCAGTTTCTGGACCCAGTCCCTAAAAAGAAATGCTTGAATGAAGTCCAACAGTGTGGAATACAAACGCTGTGGAGCTAGGACCTAAGAGGGACTTGCCCATGAGCCTGTAGAGGCCCGAGAAAGTCTCAAGCTCCGGGGGCTGGGTGGGGACCTGCGTCCCTTGCTCATTGCTCCTGGGGGGGTGGGTCAGAGGTCTCCTTCCTTTGTTCCCTCTTCTGATACCAGAACTGTTAAAAGATAAACTGAAGCATATTAAATAAATAGGTTAAGAGTTTATTTGAGGAAAAATCTATTCAAATCAGGCAGTGTCAGGTCAGAAGGATTTAGCAGCACTCCATCGACAGGAGCTCAGGGAGAGACTTTCAGAGAGAAAAAGGTGGAAGCAAAGCAAGGAAGTTTTTGGTGTTTTTGTTGTTGTTGTTGTTTTTTAAGATAGTTTATTTATTGATTTTCGGTAGGCCCTATGCCTGCCATGGGGCTGGAACTCAGGACTCTGAGATCAAGAGTCACGTGCTCTCCTGACTGAGCCAGCCCGGCGCCCCAGCAAGGAATTTGTTGATATAGTTTGAAGCCTAGTTCCTTGTGATGAGTTGTCTTTACCATTTTCATTTGGTACTTTTGTGGCATTGACTGGGCTTAGATTTGGGTTTGCTTGCAGAAACCACCCTGGGCCTTAGAGCCACCTCTGTGTAAGGGTTTCCTTGTTGAATTAACTTAACCATAGTTCCCAAAAGGATTTTCTACTTGGTTTACTCTGATGCTTGCTTCTGAGCCTATGGTGAAAAATTCTACTTTCTGAGTCTGGGTGGGTGGAGGGAGGGCCTGGGATGATGTCAAATCACAGTGTTTCCTCCACCCCTCAGGAAGTTAAAGTCCACTGGCAGGAGTGACCACATTGACTCCAACCGCACGGACTTAGAATGCTCGCTTGTGTTCACAGTGCAGCTGAATGAAATGCCTTAAAAAAAGGAGTAACTTTGTCGACAATCCTATACTTTTTCTTCCCAGATTGCCTCATCGGTGAAGGATTCCTTTGCTGAAGACCACATCAAAGGTAAAATAAAGACAGGACGGTGTGTTGGGTTGGTTTTCTGCAATGTTTTGAATGACCGGCATCTTCCCCCAGCCCCCCACCTCCCTCACCTGGCCTGCTCACCAGACAGCCTGCCCTGTCCGGGAAGCAACAGCCTGCCTGCCAACCTGACGGAGGGAAATAAAGAATGCCGCATGCTTTCTTCCGGACATTTACATTTCTCTTTGCTAGTTCTCTATTTTTTTTTTTTTTTTTTTACTGGACCACTTGTGAGAAAATAGGTTCTATGATACCTCGCTCCTGAGTGCTTGCTAGCATGCCGCTCCCGAGACCAAGAACATGCTCCTAGCAGAACCACAAGACCACGACCGCATGGTCTACTAGAAAGTCCAGAATTCAGATTTCCCCAAGTGATCTCCTAAAGTCCTTTACGACTTGTTTCCTGGTCCAGAATTCAGTCGAGGAGCAGTCATGGCATTTTTGTTGTCACATCTATTTAGTTAGTCCCTTATTATATTTTCATTTTAGCAATTGCTTTGTAAAGGGAATTCCTAAACCCGAGGCTCCTCCTCCCCTCCTTGTTTCTCTAAAGTCAGGAGCTCACCCAGAGGACCAGAGGGTGATACACAACTTCCCCTAGGATGTGGCTTGCAGACCTAGGCCACGGAGGCCAGTGCTAAGAGCGGCCACCTTACAGTGAGGTCAGGCTTTGTAGTTAATTCCTTTGCAATTCCTGCCTGAAATAAATGGAGTGGTCATCTTTCAGATGCCATTCAGATCTCTGTGATGGCTTTGATGTCCCTCGAATCATGGCTTTTCATTAGCTTTTTCTCACCTTTCCCATGGTTCTGCCTGGATTGTGAGTATGGAATAAACAAGGATAGGGAGACATAGTCAGGCTGACTTTATATGTAACTACGGACATACCCCAGGATAACTGTCAAAGCCATCTGGACTTGCCAGGTGAAGCTAGGCAGCAGGCCTCCAGAAAAGTCCCCCAAGATGGTACAAAGCCCTGCTTGCATTTTTGAGGTTGAGATCAGAGCCTGTAAACAATTTAGAAATGAGGAAATCATCCATTTTTAAAGGGGTGGGCTAAAAAAAATTACAAAGGGTTTTATACCACAGAGAAAAATAAAGTTTAAAAGTTTAGATCAGTTTGTCAACTGAATCAACTGTCTTGGTATTGTCACAGAGACCAACCATCATGATGCAGAGGGCAGGGAAGGCCCGACCTTACACTAAAGCCCTGGACGGAGGTTGGGGATGGATGATTGTATTTCATTTCTTCCTGGTAAGAATTTACTTTCCCCTTTTCTACTGCCCAAAAGAGAGCTCCTCTGGAGAAAGGCTCAGAGCAAAGCCAGGAACTGCCAACAGTTGCCAAAGTCAGTGGCCCACCCTGAACTCGGAAGAAAGTTGAAAATATCCTCCTTGAGTGAAAGACAAAGTGTTTCCCTCCAGCCCCCTCCTCGCTGCCGTCCCAAAACCTACAGAATGTTCCAGCCACCAGCAGCAGCTCCACCCTGGCTGCATGGCAATTAGGATGCATAGATAGGGCGCCTGGGTGGCTCAGTTGGTTGAGCGACTGCCTTCGGCTCGGGTCATGGTCCTGGGGTCCCTGGATCGAGTCCCGCATCGGGGTCCCTTATGGCGAGGAGCCTGCTTCTCCCTCTGACCCTCCCCCCTCTCATGTACTCTCATTCTTGCTCTCTCAAATAAATAAATAAATCTTTATAAAAAAAAAAAAAGGATGCATAGATAATCATACATTTAAGCACCCCAGAAGTAGCAGTGGGAGGTGCTAAAAAGTGCTGTTGGGTGGGTTCCCAGCTCAGCCCAGCATACGCATGGCAGCAACCTCCCTCTCTCCTAGGGAGAGGGGATGGGGACATTTTCTCTCCGTTCTGCCTACTGTCCACTTCCCAACCCAGCCTCGCAACCGTAACTTATGCTAGAATTAGGCCCAGTGTGCATTTCTGATATGCCTGGAAAGGGAGAGAAGTATGTGGATTCTGAAACTGGAGACTGATTTTTCTCCATCTGTAAGCAACTGGACTGGGCACTCCATTTCCTAATTAGCTTCTTTCCCTCATCCTCCTAGAGGCTCTTAAGGTTGTTGTGAGACAGTGGTGATGTGAAATGTCAGCATGGCCATTCTAGAATACTGGTGAGTCCCATCCCAGCTGTGCCCCAAACAAGTCTGCAACAGTAGCACCAGCTCCACATTCCGCATAAGTGTTCCCAGATCAGTGAACTTTGAGATGGACTCAGGAAGACACCCTATCCCTCTTGTCTTCCTCCCCTGCTCCGCCCTACAGTAAGCAGCTCACAAAGATGGGACTGCGGGTCTTGGTGACTACTAATAATCCTGCAGTCCACAATGTGATGCAAGAGCTCCATAACCGGGGACAACGGGAAAACATCATACCTCCTCCTCCCTAGTGACAGAGGATGGGAAAGTAGCGGCCCAGGTCCTCAGGCAGGATTTATGTAATACAAACCTCCTAACCGGAGGACTATCTGTTAAACATTAGCTTCCTGACCAAAGAATGTATGCTCACTTTTTTTTTCTCCCAGAAATGTTACTAATAAGGAAGCTAAGGATGTCCTAAGTCTGAGAGCCCTCCCAGACTTTGGGCCACCTCCCCAAATCATGGGCTTTGCAGAGCTAGCATCGCTGGTGAGGGTCTCCAGATCTCCCGCCTTTCTCCCCAGTAACGAGCCTTACTTTTCCAACATTCTCCTCTGGGGAGAGAAGTTATTTGGCCAATGTAATTACTGGTAAGAAAGACTGCCTAATAGCCAGATTATTTTTTTTTTTTAAGATTTTATTTATTTATTTGACAGAGAGAGACAGCGAGAGGGGGAACACAAGCAGGGGGAGTGGGAGAGGGAGAAGCAGGCTTCCTGCCGAGCAGGGAGCCCGATGCGGAGCTCGATCCCAGGACCCTGAGATCATGACCTGAGCTGAAGGCAGACGCTTAACTGACTGAGCCACCCAGGCGCCCCTAATAGCCAGATTATTAAACAATGTTCAGTGTTCCACTTTTCTGGGTGCGACACTGCTGATGAAAGCACAAAAGAATATACTGAGTCCTCAAGTGTTAACAATTAACTCCAGCTAAGTGATTGCAGTGGATATGGGGATATTTACAGGATTATGGTTTTCTGTCTGCACGAGTTACGAGTATATTTTTCTACAGTAGATGAGTTTCTAAAAAGATGAGTGAAAAAAATCCTGGAGCATGTGGCTAGTGCAACTGAGAAACTACATTATGGGGGGTGGGGGGGCTGAAACATTGTAATTTAGTGAAACAATGAAACAAAACAAGGTGCTGGAATGTGCAATATATTCATACAAACACCCTCAGGGACACATTCAAGTCAAGTGTGAACTCCATACCCCTTCCCCTAGTCCTGACCTCACACCCTGGGACCCCAGTGTCCCTCCATATACAACCATGCACGCTTAATTTGAAGAAGGAAGCCCCAGTGTATTTTGATGTAGCACCCAACTTAATTAAAATTACACTAAATGAGAATTAGCCCCCAACTTGATTAAAACGACATTGAAATTCATTTAATATTAAAATTCAAACAGCCACATGTACAGGCTACTGTATTGGACAGAATAGTTCTATAGTCTATCCTGTGGCCTATTATAAAATGTTCTTTTCAGATTATCAGCCTAATAATTATGTTTTAACCAGTTAATAAATAAGTGGTACAGGGCGCCTGGGTGGCTCAGTTGGTTAAGCGACTGCCTTCGGCTCAGGTCATGATCCTGGAGTCCAGGGATCGAGTCCCACATCGGGCTCCCTGCTTGGCAGGGAGTCTGCTTCTCCCTCTGACCCTCCTCCCTCTCATGCTCTCTGTCTCTCATTCTCTCTCTCTCTCTCAAATAAATAAATAAATAAAATCTTTAAAAATAAATAAATAAATAAAGTGGTACAGAAAGGCTCTTCAGTAGAGTTTAAAAAATCAAGTGCATGGGAGAGGAAAATGAGTGAGCAAGGAGAAGCCAGAACCCTGAAGAAACAGGGATGAAGTTTAAGTCACTCAAGGGCTCATCTTGGTTCTGTCATGTAGCTGTGGACCCCTGACAAGTGATTGAATCTCTCAAGGCCAGCTTCACCCTCCGAGAAGAGGGGTGGTAACAGCCCTAACCTCCAGGCAGGGTGACTACATCATTTGCAGGATCCAGTGCAAAATAAAAATGCATGGCCCCTTGTTCAACAATTATTAAGAATTTAAAAAAAGAAAGAAAAGAAAAAAGAAATATCCAGTAACAAAATGTTCTTTGGGAGTGCTCTACTTTAAAAGAAAAAAAAGAGGGCTCATTCTTGGGACGCCTGGCTGGCTCAGTTGGTGAAGCATGTGACTCTTGATTATGGGGTTGGGTGTTTGAGCCCCATGTTGTGTGTAGAGATTACTTAAAAATAAAATCTTGAAAAAGAGTAAAAGTTTATTTATTTATTTAAAGATTTTATTTATTCATTTGAGACACAGAGATACAGAGAGAGAGCGAGCATGAGCAGGGGGGAGGCAGAGGGAGAGGGAGAAGCAGGCTCCACGCTAAGTCAGGAGCCCGACGTGGGGCTTGATCCCAGGACCCTGGAATCATGACCTGAGCCAAAGGCAGACGCTTAACCATCTGAGCCACCCAGGCACCCCGTTTATTATTATTTTTTTAAATTTTATTTGACAGAAAGAGAGAGCATAAGCAGGGGAGAGGGAGAAGCAGGCTACGGGGCTTGATCCCAGGACCCTGGGATCATGACCTGAGCCAAAGGCAGACACTTAACTGACTGAGCCACCCAGGCATCTCAAAAGAGTAAGTTTTTTAAAAAGGACTCATTCTAACTTACCACACTTTGTAACTATATATTTGCATGAGTTTTGTTGTTTTTTTCTGTATTCCGTCTGTCTCACTGGACTGAGTGTCCCATGATGGCAGGTACCATGTCTCACCACCATTTGCTCACCATTGTAAGACCAGCTCCTCATAGTAAACAGCCTGGGACATCGTAGGCATTCAATAAATACCTGTTGGTGGATGGGTAGGATGGATGGAGGGATGAACTGACTGATGGACACACTTATGAATAAAGCAAGTGATTATGATGAGATTGGAGATGGGTAGGGGCCTTGTAGGGGCATGTTTAAAACACTGGTTTTTATCTTGAGGCTGAGGAGCTAATGTAAAAAAGCAAGCAGGGGAAAGGATGGGATCAGATGTGCATTTCAGGAAAATAGCTCTGCCTGCAGGGTGGATGATGATTGGCAGGGGATAGGCCTGGAAGCATGGAGATCCACTGGTTGGGTGTTGTGATAATCCAGGTGAGCAAAAAAGGCCCTAAATTAAAGCAATAGCAGTGAGGATGGAGAAAATACAGGTCTGTGCAATAGGGAGGAGATGGACCTATAAGATTTGGACAGGAACAGAGTATCAGGGCAAAAGGGAGTCAAGGAGTCCTGGGTTGTTGGCTTGGGCAACTTGGAGGATAATGCATCACTCACTGAGTTGGAGGACACAAGAAGAAGGGAAGAACATCTGAAGATGCTTGGATAGCTTAATCCTGGGCAGGGACCGTGGGACCTGTGATGTAAGCAGAAATGTGTTCAGCAGCCCACGCACAGGTGGAGCACGGGATCTCGTACTGAAATCTGTGCGTCATCGGCATACATTGGTTGGCTCGAACCAAAGGGCTGGATGGGGAAAATCGCCAGGGATGGGGAGAAGAGCAACTCAGCAGAAGCCTGGAGAAAACTGATGTTAGGGGTCGGGCGGCGAGTAGCCCACGGAGGAAACTAAGAAGCAGTGGGAGATGCAGGGATGCAGCATCACAGAAGCAAAGGCAGAAATGTCCAGGAGCTAAGGGCGATGAACAGATGCTGCCTCGAGGTGAAGTGCCAGAACTGACGATGGGGTTTGTTCAGCAACAAGGAAGCTTCTGGTAGCCTTGCTGAGCGTCCCTACAGTCAATGGTAGGATGTGAGGAGGCAGAGATAACCTGACAGACTGTTCTCTAGTTTGTGTAGTCCAGGAAGGAAGAGCTGGGGTGATGAGAGAGAGAGACCCAGAGTAGAAGGAAGTTGTTGTTAAACCACAATTACCCAATCATTTCTGACCAACCCTGATGCTCTCTATTCAAAAGGGGCCCCTTTGGCCGATCCAGCCCCCTTTCCCAAGACAATATTCTAATGAGTGATCTGGTGAGGGAGCTCTTACTGTGTATGAGTGTTTGTGTGTGTGTGTGTGTCTGGGGTGCTCTTAAAGATACTTCATACTTAGGGGCGCCTGGGTGGCTCAGTCATTAAGCATCTGCCTTTGGCTCAGGTCATGATCCCAGGGTCCTGGGATCGAGCCCTGCATTGGGCTCCCTGCTCAGCTGGAAGTCTGCTTCTCCCTCTCCCACTCCCCCTGCTTGTGTTCCCTCTCTCTCTGTGTCTCTCTCTGTCAAATAAACAAATAAAATCTTAAAAAAAAAAAAAAAAGCTGTCTTTAAAAAAAAAGATACTTTATACTTAAAGATATTTAAGAAAATAAGGGGGCTGGGTCAGCCACAGGAGAACTTCTAGGGGCTTTTATTTTTGGGTGAGCCCATTTACAATGTCTGAGGTGGACTATGGAACAGCACTGAAACCCACCTACCTTAGTTGAAAGCCAGGATGAAGTAATGAAGTAGCAGAATATAGATGTACCTAGTCTGCTTGGGTAACTAAGGGAAAATTGAGATTTTGAGAAAAAGAGTTTTGATATCGGAGTCAAAATAGAAACAAAGTTGGAAGGTTACAAGTTAAGGGAGGGAGGCAGAGCTGATGCAAAGGCTGTGTCCTTGGCTTTCTTGACACACAGTGGAAAGCACAGACCCACTTATCACAGACAAGTCCTATCCACTCACTGCTGCTATGCCCAGACATCAAGGACAGACCAGAGAGGAAAGGTCCCAAACTGGGGTGGGGGGGGGAGGGGACACAAGAAGCTAGCCAAATTCAGGTGGCTAAGAAAGGAGAGGACAGCACTGTCTAGACACCAGCATGGAACCATGTCCACAGAAAAAAGGGAAGGAAATTCTACAGAATGATGATGCCTCATTGTGGTGTCCCTTGCTCATGAGAGGCTGCAATCACCACTCTGCATTCCGAACTGAGAAAAACAAGTGGGGGCCGCCTGTGGTTTGCTATGCTCTCTAGCTTCATTTCCTGATAGAAGCAACTCTGAGGAATAGGAGGATTATAAATTGCCTGAACAAGGGCCTGATAAAATGTCTTTTTCACTTGTGAACGTAGAGCCCAGGTGTCCGTGGCATTGTTCACTCTGAATAAGGACAATTTTGTTGCTACTATAAAATCAAAATGGGAAAAGTACATTAAGGGACCCCCTTCTCGCCACGCCCAATGTTTGCAACCTCGGAGCACCACTGGTTCTTAGTCCCTTACTCCAGACAAGAACTAATACTAGTTTGAAACAAGAGTCAAATGAAGGGGGCTGAGGAGGAAGCTGTTGGTTATGTAGCACGCGGGGGCTGAGGGAAAGAGAGGCTCTGACTTGGGTGAGCAAGTGGATGGTCCCAATGAAAGGAGAAATGAAAAGACTAGGTGTGGGATAAGGGAAAGAGTAATTTTGGATGGGTTGACCTGAGTTAGATATGGTGGTTATACAAACGAGTCTGAAGCTCTTGAGAAAGCAGAATGGTTACGTGAGGTAACAAAATCACGGTTAACAGTTTGAGTATTAAGTGCTATCCTTTACCGGAATTTTCTCAATCTTCAGTTCTATAAGTGTAACATTTCCCTTATCTTCACTTTACAAAAAAGAAAGCTTAACTTCTGTGAAGTGTTTGCCCAAGGTCACACCTCTCATAGGATGTGGAGCCAGGATTCAGGCCAAGACAGGCTGACTGCAGAACAGTACTTGTAACCATGACATTATGAATACGTGGGTGGTAACTTAAACCTCAAGTGAATGATTGTCTACAGACCAGGTACAGAGTGACATGAGTGAACAACAGGGGGGTAATACAGAGAAAGTGGAATGGGTGAAAGGAAGCCCCAGGTCTGTGGCTGGTCAGCGAAGCGTGGCCAGGTTGAAAGCGGAGAAAGTGGCCTTGGAAAGCTAAGGCCACCGAAAAAAAAAGGGGAAGCTTGAAAGCGCCTGGAGACAGCGAGTGCACGCAGCTCCCGTGCTAAGTGCCTACAGACCCTGGCCCGGTGGCCTCCCTTCAGGTTCCCCCTGCTGACCCCTGCTCTTCACTGCCCCCAGGGTAATGGGAATTCTAAGAAACAAATGTTAATATGCCACAGAAAGAAACGTGACCTCAAAAGGGATACTCCTCCTAGTGGAAGGGAGAGTGGTGGTGCTGGCAAGGAGGGTTAGTTGGGACAAAAGAAAAGGATGGGGCACATAACCAACCATAAGCTGACCCTCTAACCTGTTTACCCTTGCTGTTCTGGCATAAATTAATAGTGTTCCTTTCCGCCCTCAAGTATTTCCATTTGGACGATATATGGCCTCCCTATTTATATATCAAGTGAGGAAGGGCACTCAGTTTAAGAGCAAAGTTAAAGCAAAGCTAATCTAAGAACCGATGGGAACAATTCATCTTTTGGACCAACGTGCTTCTCTCACAAGAGTTAAATGCAATTAGCTGTCTTTAAGGGATGCGATTCGAACAGAACAGTACAGTGACTAGTCTGGAGTCAGTCTATCTGGGTTCAAATCTCACCTCTGGCACCCCCATCTTGAGCGACTTTCAATCTCTCTAAACCTCACTTTCCAAAAAAAAACATTGATTCCATAGCCTTGGAATGAGGATTAAAGGAGATTTTTGTGTCAAGTACCTAGACACTCCAAGAGGATGGCCACCCCACAAAATACAAAATGTATAACGTGGAACCAACAAACTGGTAAATACCGGTGACCTGGGGCCAGGGGGGCAGGGTTTTAAGAACGAGCAGCTATAAACGTCTCTGTAATGGCTCACTCACCACCTGACTTGGACTCTTTGGTCTGCTTTGATTTAGGTAAACATGTTTGTGATGGGGATGGTCAAGACGTTTGCAATTTTCTTTGTGGTTTTCCAAGAAGAATTTGAAAGCACCTCAGAGCAAACTGGTTGGATTGGATCCATCATGTCATCACTTCGTTTTTCTGCAGGTATAAAGCTGGCAATAAGCTTGCTGTCCAAGGAAAAGCACCACAAAGGGCAATCCCAAGAAGATTCATCTGTCAGTCATTTAAGACTGAAGCGTTGCTAAAACTCAGATTCATTAATAGGTAAAGCTGAGAAAAGTTACAGACTTGAAGTGTTTAGCCTCTACTTGATTTGACAAAATCAGAAGAAATAGGGTTCAAAAAGAGCTTAAGAATCCAACTATTTAAGTCCATGATTCAATTTCTCACACCTTGTTTCTTTCACAGTGCCTGAACACGGGTTCAGTGAGCCAGTCTCTCTGGGAAATCAGACCACAGGGTTCTTAAGCCCAACATCTAAGCATATTCAAAACAACACAGAGAACCAATTCCTCTTCCTTTGCTTCTATTTGGGGCTAAAACATGATAGGGTAGATTAATGATCAAACTTTGTTCTAGTCAAAGGTAACTAGGTGCAATCTCATTTTGTGGGGTTTTTTTTGTTTTTTTTTAAGGTTTTACTTATTTAAGTAATCTGTACACCAACGTGGGGCTCGAACTCATGACCCTGAGATCGAGTCACGGGTTCTTCTGACTGAGCCAGCCAGGCGCCCCTCGTTTTGTGGTTTTATCAAACCTGCTTATTTACAATCCTCTTTAAAACAAACAACTCTTTTTCCAAAAAGCACAATAGTGTGGGCCTGGGAATATTATGAAACCCAATACAGACACCTTTCTAAAGGCTATACAATACTCCAAAGTCAAGTCCTCTTGTTTTCCTTCAGTTGCTCATTTAAATTGCACATCAGAAGATAAGAAATGCCAGAGTGTATTTACCTGTACTTGCCTTTCTTCCTTTTTCTGAGGTCCCCTGGTTGCCATTACTTGTGACATAATTGGAGAGAAGACTGCCTCCATTCTTGGGGTTTTCCTTGTTACTGGTGGATATCTGATCAGCAGCTGGGCTACTAACATTCCCTTTCTTTGTGTGACTATGGGACTTTTACCTGGTGAGTTCACGATAAAAATAAGACTGTAAAAGATGGAACTAGGAACCTTCCCTTTTACTGTCTTGTCCATGGGCCCAAAAGGCCTACTTAAATTATCTCAGTTCCAGGAGAATATCTCATCTGGTACCAAGCCACTTCATGTGATTCCAAGCTACTGTTTTTCTTTTTAGGTTTGGGTTCTGCTTTCTTGTACCAAGCAGCTGCTGTGGTAACTATCAAATACTTCGAGAAACGATTAGCTCTTTCTACAGCTATTGCCCGTTCTGGGATGGGACTGACGTTTCTAATAGCACCTTTCACAAAAGTCCTGATAGATCTATATGACTGGACAGGTAAGTCATTCTGTGTCTGAACCATCAACTCCACAAGGTATGTTCTGCTCTTTCCCTCTAATGAGTGGAAGTGAAGACTTTTTGAGCCAAGGAAGAAATAAGCAGGATTTCTAAAGTAGCGTAAACCTGTGCCTCCCCTTCCTTAGAGAACACAGCAGAAGGCATGTTGAACTACTTGCAGGCTTCGCCACGGGCCACCCCAGCAACTCAGACTTCACACGGTTCAGGTCTGAGGGGATGGAGGCCACTCTGTGAAGCTGGCAAAACACCTTGCAGGGAAAGTGATACTCCTGGGGACACACGGATTCCCTCCTCCTCTTCTACCGCTAAAGCACTCACTTTTCAAATATTCTCTTAAGAAAAAATTCCACATTAAAAAATACCTCATCCATCTGACTCACTAAAATAGACGGAGAAAAAGAAGGGCGTAAACAGAGCATTATGTTCCTAAATCTTTTATATACCATCAGCTATAAATTTTTCAGAAATGAAAACCATTCACTCCACGATTTTCTTTGTGCCTGACCTAAAACATTCGGATTAAAATAATCTTAAATTACTGGAAAAATATATGTATATGTACATGTACATATATAGGAATATATACAAACCTACCTACAGAGCCTTACAGTTGATGCTTTCCTTTCCCAAGTGAAAAACTACCAGTGGTTTCATGGTAAACAGAACCAGCTGGCAAATCCGTAAGACAGGACAGCAGAATCTACAGCCAATTCCATCTCTGAAAGCACCACACACAACCCACAGCTTTGGTCAGACCACGCTGAAACCAAGCAACTACTCAGCTTCCAAGGCAAGACTGGCATCTGTCTTCTTTCAAGGAAATTAAAAATGGCATGAGATGAAAGGCTGGCCCCTCTCCTAAGGCAGTTTCCGAATGACTCTCATCATCTAACTCTAGAATTCTGTATTTTCTATCCTTAAATCTATATCCCCACTTCAGGATATCTTAAATCCCTATTTAAAACACACCGTAATTTTCTAACACTTCAAATATCCACCCCCCCCACGCTCCCCCAAAAAACTATTCTTTCTTCCTCTCGCACAAATAACACTCTCTCCTTCCACATCATCTCCTGGTGCAGCTTTCTGGTTTTCTATTTTCAAAGGACACCCTGTTTTCACAAGGATACAGTGGTGTGTAGGGCTAAAAATGAAGTCAACAGATTTAGATACTTCAGTTAAATTTAGGGGACAAAGTAGTGTTTTCAGGAATCACTGCACTGTGACTGAATATATTTGTGGTGGGGCCCCTTCTGAGCCTAAGAACAGAGAGTATTGTGAAATGAGAGGGGTCATTTTTAACCTAACTTCTCACTTTCTCTCCCCCATTTAGGTGCTCTTATACTACTTGCAGGGATCACACTGAATTTGGTGCCTTCCAGCATGCTCCTAAGACCCATCCATATCAAAAGCAAGAACAATTCTGATACTAAAAATAAAGGCAGCAGCTTAGCTGCAAGTAATCCAGGGGCAGTGGGTGCGACAGAAACGTCATCCTGCAATGAGACACAAGAAGCCACCATCAGGGACAGTGCTCTGCAAAAGGCCGGACAACCTCGTACAAGTTTAACAGTCTCACAAAACAGAGAGTTCAACAACGAGCCTAATGGGGACAGTTATGAGAAAGAGGCTATTTCATGGAGCTGTAAACAAAAACTCTGTGACCTCTCCCTTTTAAAAAATCCTTTCTTCTACATATTTACCTGGTCTTTTCTCCTCAGTCAGTTGGCATATTTCATCCCTACTTTTCACCTGGTGGCCAGAGCCAGAACACTGGGGATTGACATCATGGATGCCTCCTTCCTCGTTTCTGTAGCTGGTAAGAAAGCGCACTTTGACTTCAAGCTCAAAAGGAAAAATGAATTTTACAAAAATTTATTCGATTTTATAAAAAACTAAAGAAAAACAATTTTTTAAAAAAAGGAGTTATGGGAGGGCCAGGAAAAAGGAAGTCTTTTGAGGCTGGTAGGAGCACCAGGCATGTCCCTCCACAGATCTCTGTCACTGCACCTTGCACACAGGAGCTCTATACCAGACAGTGGCCCCTAAGCAAGTCTTGTTCATTTTCATGTCCATGTCTGTCTGACACAGTACACATTAAGTATTTATTGCATAAATACTTGATTTTAAAAAGTAGGCAACAGCCACCTCCAGGAAGCAGGAAAAGCATAGGCAGACAGCACAGGGCTAGATTGGTTCTAGAGCTTAGACTTCCTGGGTTCACATTTTGTTCTGTATTTCCTAGCTGTAGGACCTTGGGCAAGTTACTCATGTTCTCTGTGCCTCAATTTCCTCATCTGTAATACAGGGATAATGGTACCTATCCTCAAAAGGTTATCAGGATTAAATGAGCAATGCATGTAGAGTTTAGAATAGTGCCTGGCCCATCATAAGCATTCAGTAATGTTCTATTAGTATGGGTAGCTAAGAATTTTTCCCCTTGCACTCATAGTAAGACAGATAAATATGCCCGTTAAGGTCATTCACTAATGGACTGGGCATCATTTTTTTTTTTAATTAGAATACTAAGTTAAAAATGAAAACTATCATTTTAGTTGAGTATTTATAAAAATGTAAGGAAGCAAAATGCTTAATTCAAAAGAGGTGGATTCTCTCAATGGACAAAATAGGTAGCCTAAAAAAGTGAACTGACATGGAACGGGACTATTCTAAATATGTGGAAATTCTATGTAGCTTGATGTTAACTTTTCTCTCCCTAATTTCTTGAAAAGACTGCTTACACAGTCCTTACAAAACTGACTATACGCCATTCCAACTGCAAAGACACACTTCAGTCAACTAAAGCTTGTGTACACAAGAAATACATAGCTAAACTGTTTTTTTTTTTATTAAAATGTCCAGTAGTCATCAATTTAGATCAGATTAGGCTATGCAATGGGACCAAAGAACATAACAAAAAGTTTCCATATGTATCCTAGGAAGTAACTGTAAAAAGAGAAATAGTAGTATGCATTTTCTGTCCCCCACCCTTTTTTGTGAAGCAATTTAGGAAGAATTTACAGTACAAAGCAACTGTAGCTCCTACTACTCTTGGTGAAAATGTTCTATTATTTAACTGCTACATTAGTTTATAATCGATAAAAAATAAGAATATCCTGTTATCATGAAAGAAAAATATGATTCTCAAATTTATTCAAGTTTACACCATAGCTCCAATGTTCAAAATGATCACACATTTCCAGATTTCCTACTTATTTCCAAAAAAAGCAAAACAAAACAGATTTCCTATTTCCAAGCATAATAACCTTGAGGGGAGCACTTAATTACCAAAACCTCAGGTACAACCATAAGAAAGAGTTCCAACATCTATTTTTATTTTCAACATAAGACTTTATTATTTATAATGTCCAGTCTTCCACCATCTGACTCCCCAGCACACTGCCCAGAGGGTCTACCAGTCTTTTAGAACTCTCTCCCCCTCACCTGTAGGACCTCTCTGAGGAAGGCTTCCTGAGCGCTGGGGCCTCTGTAACCAGGGATTCCCAGTTAGGTGGAACAAGCTTTCCAAACCCGATGAGGGAAAAAAAAACAAAAAAAACACCTGAGGGGTCTTCTACCCAACTCTGGAGGAGTCTTTTTCGGCATTGTATTAGATGTATTTGGAGTAGGTAAATAAATGATTGAATCTGATGACAGACAGATGAGACCATTTTTTGCTCCTATGTCCTCACCTCAGGAAGAAGCTGTATTACTCAGGAGAAGAGGTCTTATGCAGTTACACTTTCCAAAGGGGCTAGGGAAACGGAATTCGGATTTCATAAGGTCTTCTCAATCTTGCTCCAGGTATCACTGAGGCAGTCAGTCAGATCATCTCTGGATGGGTTGCTGATCAAAACTGGATCAAGAAGTATCATTACCACAAGTCTTACCTCATCCTCTGCGGCATCACTAACCTCCTTGCTCCTCTGGCGACCACATTTCCATTACTTATGACCTATACCATCTTCTTTGCCATTTTCGCTGGTGGTTACCTGGCAATGATACTTCCTGTACTGGTGAGTAGACATACTCATTAACACTGTAGACCATTTAGAAAAAAGCACGTATTAATAATAACCTCCCCAAAGAGACTACATATTTTGTGTTAATTTTATAATTTAAAAAAAATCATATGCAAGGCCTCCGAAACCCTGTAGCTGTATCCTGTCCAGTTTTCATCTTACCCTTGGGGGAGGAATGGTGAGAGAACATATATGAGACAAAAAAGAAATGAAAGCAAAAAGGGGATCAGCAGGATTTCACTTTCTCAGTCCCCCAAAAGGTTAGGTTTGTGTTTGTTTCCTTCAGCTCCAAAAATTTCTTTGGCTCCTTCTAAGACACCATCTTGAGGAGTTCCTTGAGAGAAAAAGTGACTTCCTGACCAGTGTGGCTTCTCTCTTGTTGAGAGTAGTTCTATGTACTTTAATAGGGACATTGTTTATTTCCTCTCTACTTTTATCCCAAACTGACTTAAAGTCCTGGGCCCAAAGGAATGGAAATACTTACACAAATATTTCATGGACTCTTCTGGCCTGATATCAATATTCACGTAAGGGCTGTAGGATATTATATGAAGCTTATGTAAAAACCAAACTTTCTAAAGCTGAAATCAACCTGGAAAAACTGACTTCTTACAACCAATAGCTGGTATTTAGCCATAGGTGGATTTGAGAATACCACTGTCAGCTCAGAATGTAAATACCATTTCCTAATAGAGAAGAGCTGTGAGGATCAGGGAAGAAAGGTACCCCTGAGTTGTCTCAAAGATTTAAAATAAGAAGCCTCATAGTTCCTTACTAATAAAATGAGAACACTGCCTGCCTGGCACAATAACTCTTCCTTGTTTGCCTCAGCTCTTGTAGAATATCAAGGCGAAAGGCCAACCAAATCGCCTCAGAAGTCAATCGTTCATAGGATTTATCTCTTTGCAGGCACAGGTCTCTACAGAGTTTCACCTTCAATATGGCTAACACTGGATTCTAATCCCTACAGGTTGATCTGTCTGGGAATTCTAGAGTACACAGGTTCTTGGGACTTGCCGGTTTCTTTGCTGGGATGGCTGTCCTTTCTGGACCACCTATAGCAGGTAACAGCTTAGCCGTATTTTGAGCAAACTTCAATAGCTAAAAGAAAATGCTGATCCATTATGAATGGTAACATGCAATGACAGTATCAGGTTAAAAGCCTGATGAGATCTCTGCTGTTCCTACACTCACTTTCACATCCCATCACCAACCCTGGAGAATCTGAGAATTCACTCAACAGATAATAAGAGGTTAATTAAGCAGCTTCTTACAGTATCTTGGGAGTCTCAGAGCAGGGATTGTGTGTATATCTACTTGCCTAGGGAGACAATCCAGCGTTTTAGAAGATTCTCAAAGATCGATGATGCCTTAAACAAACCAACCAACCACTAGCAACTTTTATCTGAGCAGGAGTCATTACAGAGCTTGAAGGCTGCCTGACCCTTCTGCTCTTCAGATGTGCTACTACACAGCTTGTCCAGGGCTTCCCAGCAACTCTGATTTTCCAAGAGGGATGATGGAGGCCCTTCATACTCTATCTGGTCCGAGGGTGGGAGGATACTTGGCCTACAGGCCAGAATCTCTGTGGAGAGGATGTGTGGGGCCCGCCACTGGTGAATATTAAATACAAGCGCAGGAAAAATTGGGGGAGTTCTGATATTTAAGCTAGCTTTAAGACTAAAGCATTGTTTTGTATGCAGGTTTAACTTAAATGGACATTCCATGCTTGCTGAACATTTAATCCAAGACTCTCAAAAGACTACTCACACAGAAATGTTTCGAGGGAACAGACTTAAACTTTAGTATTTTACATACTACAGGTTCTCAATGTTTAAATGTCTAAATTACTACAGCATTTCCAATCACCCACAAAAAGGTATTCAGCCTAAAACTTCCTTTTACTTCCTTCAGTCCTGAAGTGAAACAGAAAAAAATACAATCTTGCCTCACTATCTTTGTTTAAAAACTAAATGCTATTTAGGTTTGCACCTAAATGTAAGACCTAGAAAAGGCAAACAGCAAAAGGGTAAGTATAAAATTAAAAACAAAAATTATTATTGAATGGAAAAAAACACACCATTATCTGATGTTCAATTTAGGTGTATCTCTTCTAAAGGAAAAGTTTATACAAATATACAACCAACTCCTACTTGTGTTTATGAGCCCACCTCTGCCCATGTGGTCTAGGTCAGCCTACACCTCACACCTGGAAAGCAGGCTCGAATTTTAAAGTCAGGCCCAGGACTGTGACGTAGGGGCTGGTAACAGGAGACTAACACCAGATGTGCTTAGCAGAGCAGCTCTACGGCTGGTGCCCAGGTCAGCGAGCTAGAAAAAACAGAACTCAAATATAGCTTGCCGATGCATTTTCTCAATCTTGATCCTTCTTCCATGGCCATTCCCGTGATGCCTTAAAACTTTCCAAGCCTATTAGGCCCAAAATATAGGGAGCTAACAAATACCAGGGCACAGAGTATCTTATTCAAAAGATAAAAACATGTAACATGTTTAGAGATTTCAAGTTTTGTATGTTTTTATATGTATCTTAAAATGTTTATTATTTTAAAAATTATTTATTTCAGAAAGAGAGAGAGAAAGAATGCACGAGTGGGGGCAGGAGGGGCAGAGGGAGAGGGAGAAGCAGGCTCCCTGCTGAGTGTGGAGCACTAAGCAGGGCTCGAACCCAGGACCCCGGGATCATGACCAGAGCCGAAGGCAGACGCTTAAACAGACTGAGCCATCCAGGCGCCCCTACATCTTAAAATGTTTAAAGAGTTCAAAACATGAGAAGACAAGGCAAGTTTTGTGAGGACTATTACTCTAAAGGGAAGAACTAGAGATGTGTGTGTGGGTATTGAATCAATTTGTTGGGTCATGATCTTTTAAATTTTTTTAATGAAAAAGAACAGATGAGGGGTGCCTGGGTAGCTCAGTCGGCTGAGTGTCCAACTCTTGGTTTCAGCTCAGGTCGTGATCTCAGGGTCCTGGGATCGAGCCCCGTGTCAGGCTCCGTGCTCAGCATGGAGTCTGCTTAAGTTTCTTTTTCCCTCTGTCCCTCCCCACTGCGCTCGATCTCTCTCTCAAAAATAAATAAATAAATCTTATTAGGAAAAGAAAAATAGACTACAACAGAACAGATTAAAAAACACTGTGCATCTTTATTTTAAATGTTTAGTTCATACACACACACACACACCTATGTCATATAAAATATATGTGATGTAAAACATATTTCTTATGGTTAATGAGTCAAAAAAATTTACAAGCCTTTTATTACGTCCACAATACCCTAGCACTGTATGTGAGGATAAGGAGAGCTCATGAAAGAATTTTTACCCACCAATTCTGAAAATATTATCTAGGCAATCATAAATTTTATAAATTCTACAAAATAGTCAAAGGAAGTGATAAGGCTGTTGCTGATAGCTTATATATAGATTTTTAGTCTAGGAGTTGCTCACAGTATCTTAAACAAGATTAAAATAATACAAAATTCAGTTAAATTTCCTTCTCTATACCATGATCTCTCATTGACTGCAACGCTGTGCTAAACATCTTGTTAAAGGGAGAAACTTCAGTAAAGTCCTTACTCATGTAAGCCATTCCTCTGTGAAACAACAAAGAGAATTTTACAAAGGCCATTAGATTTGTTCCTAACTTTTGACTCCAGCAGCAAGGACCAAAGAAACATCAAAGATGTTGATTTACAGATTCACTCAGCTCTCGACAGGTATGGGCAGTCACTTTATCATCTTCAGCTTTAACTAAATCAAAAGGCTTACTGGTTATAAAGTATTACAGTCTCAACCAAATTTAGATTTTCCGCATATAGGAGATGCTCATTTTGTACTTACCTAGATCTGTTATCAAATTGCAGAAGTTGAAATTCCTACAAAACATTACAGGCATTTTTAAAATTAGGAATCTAGCAAACAGTAAAATTTTTCACAATAACCCTCAGTTAACACTAGTTAAAAACTGTAACATCAATTACATTAACAGTATTTTTCTCCTTCCTGTATGGAAATGAAAAAGAAAAACAAGTTAGTCCTATACAGCATGTTTTTTTTAAAGATTTCATTTATTTATCTGACAGAGAGAGAAACAGCAAGAGGGAACACAAGCAGGGGAGGTGGAGAAGCAGGCTTCCCGCCGAGCAGGGAGCCCGATGTGGGGCTCAATCCCAGGACCCTGGGACCATGATATGAGCTGAAAGCAGACACTTAACGACTGAGCCACGCAGGCGCCCCCTATACAGCATATTTTAATAATTCGAGGGAAGAAAAAAAAAAGCATAAGATACCCAAAGGAATCATATGACTGAGTTTTTAAAAAATATTTTCTTTTAAAAAATATAAATAAAGGGGCACCTGGGTGTCTCAGTCGTTAGGTGTCTGCCTTTGGCTCGGGTCACGGTCCCAGGGTCCTGGGATTGAGCCCCACATCGGGCTTCCTGCTCAGCAGGGAGCCTGCTTCTCCCTCTCCCACTCCCCTGCTGCTTGTGTTCCCTCTCTCGCTGTGTCTCTCTCTGTCAAAAAGATAAATAAAATCTTAAAAAAAAAAAAGTCAATACAGCATATGGGCAAGAAAATTTATTTATAGACCTTCATTAACTCTGAATATGATAAGAAACATAGTAGCAACAAAATGTATCAGATCTCAAATGAAAATGACAGGGACTGAAATGGAAAAAAGTGAAAAATTACTCCCCATACACACAGAGCCTCTTCCACCCCACAGCCCCTGCTATTCCTTTCTAACACTCCATGACAAATTCAGTGTTAGTTAATAATAGGATCTGCTTTAGATTAGGACAGTTTTTTAGGATTGTTCTAGGTTTCCTGACCTAGGGTGGTCAACAGACCTAAGTGTAGGCCAAATGTCACTGCTCATCCAAACCCAAGTGCTGTTTTTTTGCTGGTGGATGGCATCCAGAGCTACAAACTGGCCCAGATGGAAGCCTTGGAAGGCTGTAGAAAAATAAAAAGTACGGGGGCGCCTGGGTGGCTCAGTCGTGAGGCGTCTGCCTTCAGCTCAGGTCATGATCCCAGGGTCCTGGGATCGAGCCCCGCATCGGGCTCCCTGCTCGGCGGAAGCCTGCTTCTCCCTCTCCCACTCCCCCTGCTTGTGTTCCCTCTCTCGCTGTGTCTCTCTCTGTCAAATAAATAAATAAAATCTTAAAAAGAAAAAAAAAAAAAAAGTACTGATATTTTAAAACCTTATTATATTTCTATTTAATCTCTGTTAACAAAAATGAACCTGCAAAAAGCAATATAAATACAAAATTCATGCCTTAAGCAAACAAAGCATATAATCATACTCACCAACATATAAGTAGGAAAGTGAAATTTCTAATCTTGTATCCAAGGCATTTGATATGTGAGCCCAAAAATGCTAAAGGCTCAGTTTCACTTAAAAATAAAACCACCAAGGGGCCCCTGGGTGGCTCAGTCGTTAAGCGTCTGCCTTCGGCTCAGGTCATGATCCCAGGGTCCTGGGATCGAGCCCCACGTCGGGCTCCCTGCTCTGCGGGAAGCCTGCTTCTCCCTCTCCCGCTCCCCCTGCTTGTGTTCCCTCTCTCGCTGTGTCTCTCTCTGTCAAATAAATAAATAAAATCTTAAAAAAAAAATAAATAAATAAATAAAACCACCAAGGTTTTATCAGCTGCCTATAAAATAAAACTGAATATGCAGTTCCCCTCTCTTCCACATACCCTACCCACTGCCAACTGATGAATGCCTATATTATGCGAATATATATATTTTATACATATTTAAACCAATCACAAATATAATCTGAAACTCCGTTAAACCACCATCAATAATTATTTGATCATAACTTGGAATTCATTCAATAATTATCAAGCACTTATTAGCATAGCACTCTCCTAGCTGTTACGGGGAACACAGAAAAGACAAAAGTTATTCTCTTATATTCTCTTATAGTTCTTCCATAGCACCTTGGGTCATGGCACAGCACTGTCATACACTGCCAGAAATTAATACCAAGGACAATAGTCTAGAACCTCTAAATTTAGATTAGAATGTACATTCTTTCTCTACTTCATTAATTGAAAATTTGGTTAAGTCTCTATAACTTGGCTATTGTGAAAACTGGTTAACTCTGTTTTACCTTTATTTTTTTTAATTTAATTCAAATTCAATAATTAACATATAGTGTATTATTAGTTTCAGAGGTAGAGTTCAGTGATTCATCAGTTGTCTATAACACCCAATGCTCATTACATCACATGCCCTCCTTAATGCCCATCACCCCTTTACCCCACCCCCCAATACCCCTCCCCCTCCAGCAACCCTCAGTTTGCTCCCTACGGTTAAGAGTCTCTTATGGGTTGTCTCCTTCTCTGATTTCATCTTATTTTATTTCCCCCCCCTTTCCCTATGCTCCTCTGTTTTATTTCTTAAATCCCACATATGAGTGAAATCATATAATTGTCTTTCTCTGATTGACTAATTTCGCTAAGCATAATACCCTCTAGTTCCATCTACGTTGTCACAAATGGTAAGATTTCATTTTTTTGATGGCTAAGTAATATTCCATTATACACACACACACACACACACATACATACATACATATTCTGCTTTACCTTTAAATGAAGACATCCTGAGCTGTGGTACAGTAAAAATGACTTTAAAAAAAACTGAAGCTTCACTCAATCAAGTAGGTTATTTCACAAAAGTGATTTTTTTCAACAAACTCAAGGAAAGCCATTTCTAACACTGAACAACCATAAGCTAGTTCTGCTCCAGAGTAAGTTAAATAGTTCCTAAAGGAGAAGTATATCTCTCTCTTGCTATTATTTGTCAGCTTCACACCTCATCAGAAATACCATGGAGGAAAACTGGTAATTTTACACTAACTCTTCACCTGTGTTTTATAAGAGCAGACAATGGCTAAAATGGAAATTCATCCATCTAAGCTTGTCTCTGTCCCATTAATCCAGATAAGGTCATCTCCTCATGAAATGGTCACTCCCTCTCTCTATTCTATCCTCATTTCAGATACAACATGAAACAAATACCCCACCTGCTCCTCACTCCATCTTTTATCAACCATGCCCTCTGCAATTTTATCATCTTGGCCAATCAGTTGAAAACTTCTCTATAACCTGAAATTTTATTTGGAAAACAAAACAACTCAACCTTTTGATTTGCTATAAATCCACTTTGTAGGCTGGGGTAGGTGGAGAGAAGTAAGAAGGCAGAGCAGAGTTCTCTGTCCTCTAAATCCTGAGGAATGTATTATACCCTAAAGAATCAAAAGAAAATAATGCAGATCATTAATTACTCTGTGATTATTTTCCCCATAAATAATAAAGCCCCAAAGAATTATAATTTTATTCAGTATTCCTAAGATTGATGAATCCCTATAAAAACATCAAAAATAAAATCCAAATAGCTCTCCAGGGCACCTGGGTGGCTCAGTTGGTTAAGCGACTGCCTTCGGCTCAGGTCATGATCCCAGGGTCCTGGGATCGAGCCCCGCATCGGGCTCCCTGCTCGGCAGGGAGTCTGCTTCTCCCTCTGACCCTCCCCCCTCTCATGTGCTTGCTCTCTCTCAAATAAATAAATAAAATCTTTAAAAAAAAAAAAAAAATCCAAACAGCTCTCAACTGTGGTTAAAAAGAGGGTAGGGGTGGAATAGTCTTTTCTTCACAAAGCCAAAAAAAATCAAGCTTCAAAATCCTAACACAGAGCACAGTCCTTTTTTTTTTTTTAAAGATTTTATTTATTTTTTGACAGAGAGAGAGACAGTGAGAGAGGGAACACAAGCAGGGGGAGTGGGAGAGGGAGAAGCAGGCTTCCCGCGGAGCAGGGAGCCCGATGCGGGGCTTGATCCCAGGACCCTGGGATGACCTGAGCCAAAGGCAGACGCTTAATGACTGAGTCACCCAGGCGCCCCCAGAGCACAATCCTTTTAATGAAACTCATAGCATAAAGCAAATACTTAAAGCACTCGTGGTAAATCTTACTTACATAGCGACTTTAGAGAGCACCTGTCTTAAAAGGCAGTGAGGCTTGGGGCGCCTGGGTGGCTCAGTCGGTTGAGCAGCTTACTCCTGGTTTTGGCTCGGGTAGTGGTCTCGGGGTGGTGGGATCAAGCCCCACATGGGGTTCTGCGCTCAGAATCTGCTTGTCCCTCTCCCTGCTCCTCCCCCTGCTCTCTAATAAATTTTTTTAAAAACCTAAAAAAAAAAAAAAAGGCAGTGAAGTTTAAATTTCCTCAACCATGTTTCCCAAGATTTTTCCCACCATAGCACATATAAAAAATGTTTATATAGCACACCAGAAGTAAGATGAAAAGGCTGCTAATAGCCAGCCGGTGGCTCCAGTGACTCCAGGGATGACCAAAGATCATTGTCTCTGTACACCTTGGAAGTCTGCCTAACAGCTGGAAGTTCTGGTTCAACACCCGCTAGTCACGTACAGAATTTTCAACCACTAATTTGAACTAGCATCAAGGAACTTGGGAATTAATGGCCTTATGGGTATATTTCAAGTTTTAACAGGATGACCAATAATATACTTACAGTAGTAATCCTAATAAAAAGGATTCATGGGACACCTGGGTGGCTCAGTCAGTTAAGCATCCAACTCTTGATTTCGGCTCAGGTGATTATCTTGGTGTCATGGGATCAAACCCTGCATCAGGCTTCATACTCAGCATGGAGTCCGCTTGAGTTTCTCTCCCTCTGGCCCTCCCCCTGCTCAAGTGCCCTCTCTCTTAAAATAAATAAATTAATTAAAAAAGAAAAAGGATTCATAACTCAGCTCAACAATCTAGTTCTGAGATATCAGGGGTACTATTTATTTATTAAGGATTTTTATTTATTTATTTGACACAGAGAGAGAGAGCAAACACAAGCAGGGGGAGCAGCAGGTAGATGGAGAGGGAGAAGCAGGCTCCCCGCTGAGCAGGGAGCCCGATGTGGGGGTCGATATCAGGACCCTGGGATCATGACCTGAGCTGATGGCAGATGCTTAACCAACTGAGCCACCCAGGTGCCCCAGAGGTACTTTTTAGACAGGATGTTACACTCATTTTTAAATATATATGGCTTTGCCCAAAAAATGATGCAGAAGAGTTTAGAAGTGTTGACATCTAAAAAAATTTAGAACCCTATATTAAATATCGAGTTTGATAGACTATAAAAAAACTCATTTGCAAAACTGTTTATGGAAGCTGAGCCCTACCTTAGTTTTTTTAAATTATCAAAGGAAGTATTATTAGACATTCCTGCTTAAAATAAGGGTTACAGCCATAGACACAGGAAAATAATTTGGACTACAATTTTATTGTAAGACTTGACTGGGTCACGCCATGATGAATTACGCTTAAGGGAAGCCAATGAATCTGCACGATGAACATGCATCTCAGATGAATCTGGGGTAGGTAGTCTGTAAACACTGAGGAAACGCTTACAGGGCACTTGAGCTTAGGCAGTCTGTACCAGCTGCCAGTGTACTACTCCTCAGACTGTTGACTACATACAGTAACACTCAGCATGGAGTAGACACTTAGACGGATGCACATGCTTCTGGATTATGGCTGGTATATTGTCTTTCTCCCTCATTCACAACGCTTTTGCTATGACCACAAAGGAACCCTGTCTTTTGAATGTCAACTTAGCTGTTTACATTTAAAGTTGTTAGAATATGATAGGTTCTCAACTACCAACCATCATTTCTTTTAAAAATATACACGCAGGAGCCTTAAACTGTTTAGGGTTGAAAGTGCATTTGTAAACAGATCTTCCATACTGTTACCAAAAAAAGCACAGAGATCTAATAAAATCAGACCAAATATACAGTCTTCTTTTACGGTGGTGGGAAAAGGCTGATTATTCTAACCAAATATAGTAGATGTTTCAATACTAATGAAACTCTGAATTTAACTTAGTAACCACGTAAATTTAAGCTTATGACAGCTAATACTTCCACAAAACAGTCAATATGAAATAGCCCTACATCCTACATTTCACTCGTATTTGCGAATTTTATAAATAAAAAACTAAATACTCAACTACACATGATTAACCTACTGAATCGCAACTGGATCTTAGAAATAGAATTTTTTTAATTTACTAATATCTCAGTTATCAAGTATGAATAAGAGGAACAAATTTTTTATTTTTTATTTAAAAAAAATTTTTTAAATTTTTATTTACTTGAGAGAGAAGCAAGAGCAGGGAGCCCGATGCGGGGCTTGATTCCAGGACCTAGAGATCATGACCTGAGCCGAAGGCAGATGCCCAAGCGACTGAGCCACCTACGTGCCCCAAGAGAAACAGATTTAAAACTAATTATTTCATTAAATGTTGTATGGAAATACATGGAGAGTTCTAAAATATGCCAGATAATTCCCTGCCCTGGCAAGAAAATATATTAAATATATTTTAATCTTTCAGAAACAACATTTTGACTTTAAAATGTGTATGTGATGGGGCTCCTGGGTGGCTCAGATGGTTAAATGTCTGCCTCTGGCTCAGGTCATGATCTCAGGGTCCTGGGACTGAGCCCCACATCGGGCTCCCTGCTTGGCAGAGAGCCTGCTTCTCCCTCTCTCTCTACTGTTCCCCCTGCTTGTGCTCTCTCGCTCTGTCAAATAAATAAATAAAATCTTTAAAAAAAATAAAATGTAGAGGGGAGGAGGGTGGGAGGATGGGTTAGCCTGGTGGTGAGTATTGAGGAGGGCACGTTCTGCATGGAGCACTGGGTGTTATGCACAAACAATGAATCATGGAACTCTACATTAAAAACTAATGATGTAATGTATGGGGATTAACATAACAATAAAAAATTAAAATGTGTATGTGAAATCAAAAGGCTTATTACCAGTTTTCTAGGATTTATAAAGATCACCACCACCACCACCACCCATTTCCACTATTTTTACCTACACCCTCCTGACCTTTTAGCAGCACAATCTACTTCCTTATCTAAGAATTACTAGTCTTTTCCAGAGCATTACTTCTAATATCTCTATCTTACAATTCCATACATCTCCTGTACTGGTGGGACTAAAGCAAGAATGACAAGGGATAGGAAAGGGTGCTGGTGCTTTCTATACTTCCTCCTTTCTAGAAATTTGAGACTGTCACCTACCTATCTCTTTGATATCTAAAGGGCAATCACAATCAACATAATACAAAGACTTGTCCTGGTCAGTTTCTCTCCACTTTTTTGCCTAACTCCAAGAAACATTTGAGGTCATTGATCCAACAAGGAGTTAACATAGTAAAAAGCAAGTTAAAGTCAGCTGAATGTAAGAGGCTATAAAACATTCCATTCATTCATTACATCAAGAACAGGAAACATAAAGCTAATGAAGCAAACAAAAAAATTGAATGTCTATATCAGAACCAAATTAAAAAAACAAAGGACAGGAGATAAAGACATACACAATCAGACCAAAAAGAGAAGAGGGTATACACTACCCATTCAGTGAGAAATCATGTTCCAAAATATAAATGAAAAGATACAACATAAGCTCCATGAGGGCAGATATTTCCATCTGTTTCATTCACAGATATACCCCCAGTACCTAGAACTGTGTTGGCACATAGCACCAAAACTTCTTTCAATAAATGATCAGAAGAACAGCTTTAACTTTTTAAGGTATTTTAGGATTAAAAACCAATTTGCATCTACAAACATAATTTGCATATACTACTTTAGAAAAGAGGTTCTTAGAGTGTGGTCAGTGGTTACCTGGAAGTCCTAAGACCTTTTTATGAAGCCTCAGAGGTTAAAACTATCACAATAATAATACTAGGACGTTATTTGCCATTTCACAGGGCTGGCTTGTACAACAATGTTTAAGCCACTTCCTTGCACAAGTATTCTTTGCCACCATACACTCACAGGTTTTTAAGAAAAGTGTTTCATTTAAAAAGTTCTGGTATGTGCCATTAGCCAAATGATTTTGTGGACCCACTTATTCTTGCTTTAAAAGAACATCTTGATTTCAGGGGGACTTACAGTCATCATTTAACCCACCTAAGTAGTTACTTCCCTTTTTTTTTTTTTAAGATTTCATGTATTCATTTGTCAGAGAAAGAGGGAGAGGAAGAGAACATAAGGAGGGAGAGTGGCAGGCAGAGGGAGAAGCAGGCTCCCTGCTGAACAAGGAGCCCCATGTGGGACTTGATCCCAGGATGCTGGGATCATGACCTGAGCCGAAGGCAGACACTTAACCGACTGAGCCACCCAGGCATCCCAAGTAGTCACTTCCTTTTCACATGCTCTCACAGCCTCCTGAACCTTCCCTTCATAGCCCTTATGACATATGTAAGTCATGTAGTTAATACCCAACTCCCCATGAAACTGTACAGTCTGTGAGGGCAGGGAGCACATCTGTTTTGGCTCATTACCATTCTCTCCTCCAACAACTAGCACACTGTTGGGAACGTAGTAAGTACTGAAATGTTTGTTCAGTGAGGGGAAAAAAGATAATCAATACTCTCACTTTTTTCTTTGGAAAATAGGAGTAATTCACAATTATTTTCTTCGTAAGAACAGTGGCTTTCTAATAAGACTCATCATAAAAGCAGGGGCACCTGGGTGGCTCAGTCGGGTAAGCTTCTGCTTTCAGCTCAGGTCATGATCCCAGGGTCCTGGGATCGAGTCCACATCGGATTCTCTGCTCAGCAGGGAGTCTCTGCTTCTCCCTCTCCCTCTGTGCTCCTGCTCTCAAATAAACAAAATCTTAAAAAAAATATATATATCGTAAAATCAGATTGTATACGTCCCTGATTTTCCCCAATTTCCACAGTAAGACTGCAGATGAGTTCTGAGTCCATGACGACTTTTTCCCCCACAGGGTCAAGTCCTTAACTCAGGTGGAACAGATTTAACTTCATCAATAGAAAATAAGGCAAGCAGCTAGACTAACTTCCTAATGGGTCACAATACATACTAGTAAGTACAGGAGGCTCCTCCCCTCGATGCAGTCAATGGCTGAGAATTACTACCTGAAAGGTCTGCTTCACTAACAGAGACCACTCCTTCCTTCCAGGCTGGTTATATGATCACACCCGGACATACACTGGCTCCTTCTACTTCTCTGGCATATGCTTTCTCCTCTCTTCAGTTTCCCTGTTCTTTGTACCGCTGGCTGAGAGATGGAAAAACAGAGCCTGACCAGAAAGGAAAAGGACTGCAATCAAGCAAGAGCTTAACAAAACACAATCTAAACTAAGAAGTCACTGGAAACAAAAGCTTGGAAGAAACTCGTTTCCTCATTTGTAAAATGAGAAGGCAAACCAGATAATTTTTAAGGTTCCTGTTTGCTTTTGCATTCTGAGGAATGTCTAATTAATAGTGAGAGAAGAGTAACAGCAACTTAAACTAAGCCGTTTGTTAGTATTTAATCAAACAGACTAAAATCTTCATCAGTCAAAACAACTACCTTAGGTATTAAGTAAAAATCCGAATAATAAATTATTACTTAATAATAAATTGACCAAACTCTCAACTGTGCCTTGGTAATTCAGCCACTAAAATATGTGGAGATGAAAAACCATTCTCATTAGCTTAAAGAAGTATTAAATGTAGCCACTGGCTGAGTAGGACTCTGAAATCTGAATGAGTATTAAAGCCTTGTTGAGTGATTAGAATGGTATACATCAGAAAGTTATCTTTCCTTATTAGAAGTAATTAGAAGTAATCTCTGTTTTCATTATTTTGTTTCCTAAATTTTCTATGATAAATGTGTATTGCTATGTAATAAAAAATAAGAATTGCCCAAAAGGGTAGGGGGGGCACCTGGGTGGTGCAGTTGGTTAAGTGCCCGACCCTTGGTTTCAGCTCAGGTCATGAGCTCAGAGTCGTGAGACTGAGCCCTGTGTAGGGGTCCATGCTCAGTGCAGAGTCTGCTTGAATTTCTCTGTCCCTCTCCCACTCCCGCTCGTGTGCGTGCTCTAAAATAAATAAATAAATCTTTTTAAAAAATTTAAAAAAGGGACATCTGGGTGGCTCAGTCGGTTGTCTCTCTCTGACAAATAAATAAGCTCTTAAAAAAAAAATTGCTAAAAAAAAAACACCTTTATTTCAAGATCATTTGAATAGTATTCCTGCCCATCCAAACAATATATTATTTTTTTTAAAGATTTTATTTATTTATTTGACAGAGAGAAAGAGTTAGCAAGAGCAGGAACACAAGCGGGGGAGTGGGAGAGGGAGAAGCAGGCTTCCCGCCGAGCAGGGAGCCCGATGCGGGGCTTGATCCCAGGACCCTGGGATCATGACCTGAGCCAAAGGCAGACGCTTAACGACTGAGCCACCCAAGTGCCCCTATATTACTTTTCACTACATCTAATTATCTAAAATAGTCAAGCTAGGGGCGCCTGGGTGGCTCAGTCGGTTAAGCATCTGCCTTCAGCTTGGGTCGTGATCTCATGGTCCTGGGATCGAGCCCTGCGTCAGGCTCTCTGCTCAGCGGGGAGCCTGTTTCTCCCTCTCCCTCTGCCTGCCGCTCTCCCTGCTTGTTCTCTGTCTGTCAAATAAATAAATAAAATCTAAAAGAGAGAGAGAGAGAATATATAAAATATTCAAGCTAAATGATCTAGATGTGTCTTTAGAACTACAAGTTTTAGGGGTGCCTGGGTGGCTCAGTTGGTTGGGCGTCTGACTCTTGGTTTCGGCTCAGATCATGATCTTGGGGTCATGGGATCGAGCCCCATGTTGGGCTCCATGCTTGGCAGGGAATCTGCTTGGGGTTCTCTTCCTCTCCCTCTGCCCCTCACCTACACACTCACGCTCTCTCTCTCTCTCAAATGGATACTAAATCTTAAAAAAAAAAAAAAAAAAGGGGGCGCCTGGGTGGCTCAGTTGGTTAAGCGACTGCCTTCGGCTCAGGTCATGATCCTGGAGTCCCTGGATCGAGTCCCGCATCGGGCTGCCTGCTCGGCGGGGAGTCTGCTTCTCCCTCTCCCACCCCCCCTGCTTGTGTTCCCTCTCTCGCTGTGTCTTTCTCTGTCAAATAAATAAATAAAATCTTTAAAAAAAAAATAAAAGGAACTACAAGTTTTATATGAAGGCTGAATAAGTAGCTTTTGATGGAAGATACACTTAAACTATGCTTTGGTTTTTCTTAAAGATTTTATTTATTTATTTGACAGAGAGAGCACAAGCAGGGGGAGGCAGGCAGAGGGAGAGGGAGAAGCAGGCTCCCCGCTGAGCAGGAGCCCAACACGGGGCCCGATCCCAGGACCCCACGATCATGACCGGAGCCAAAGGCAGCCACTCAACCAAATGAGCCACCCAGGCAGCCCTAAACTATGTTTTTTAAATATAGAATAATTATGTTAACTAGTTAATAATGTCACTCAGGCTAAGCAATTACATGTGAATAGAGAGCCCTTCATTTCATTACTTGGGTTATTTTAAGAGGAAAGAAAATACCTAGAGTTCTCTGTAACACCAAGCTCCCTGACAATCTCTTTCAGAAGACTCTTTCAAACTACTGTTATTAAAATTAAATAATTAAAATAAATCATTTAAAATTAAACTAATTAAAAAATAAAAATTTATTATCATTATTCTATCCTTCCATTCCTCTCTGCTTTAAAATATCTACTGATTCACTACAGAGGATAAGACTAAACTGAAAGCCTGGCTTTAGCTCCAAAATACCATACCCGCTCACTCCCTGTGTATGTCTCTGTGCAAGGTTTGCCACCACTTACAAAGCTTGCCTTTCTCCCTTGGGCACAGTCTCACCCTTCACAAGCTGACTCACTCAAAGGCTACCTCTTCTGGAGACCTCCCCCAGCAGGAAGTCACTCTCTGTTCGGAATCCCATCTACCTTTTAAAAGAGTACTACATGAGCTCATATTGTCACTTTCCCATTAGTCTGCAAGATCAGCAAGTTGGATGGTGTTCTACTCATCTTTTTATTCCCCAGCATAAACTGTGGAACCAAATTAATCTGGATTCAAATCTCAGTGATCTTAAAAACAGTAGTTGGTCCTATTTTAAACATAGATTTTTCATTTAGATATAAATGTCTAACATTCTTTTTGTATTTTAGATGTAAGACAATATAAAAAAAAGCAAACACCACTCCTCTTACACATACAGACAGCAAAAACAGTTGATAATAAATTCCGTTCTGCCACTTGTTACCCTTTGATCTCATCAAAGTCATTCAATCTGAGCCCCAGTTTTCTCCTCTGTACCTGAGGATAACTGTACCAGCCTACCTCACGGATACACTGTGAGGCCTAAATGAAAATACTCCTGTACTAAGCAAAATAACCCTCAGACACAGCAGCTGCTAATTTCCCTTCTTCTGCTTTCTACATCCCTTCCATGTCAAAACAGAAGACAAAAAATCAGCGATTTACTAGAAACCACTCTCATCTATCCCCCTTCTCTTGTGAGCAATACTTTTCTCAAAAGAGACTTTACCTAGAACAATGAGATTCTTTCCTCCTAAGAAAGCAGAATGTACATTTTAAGTAGGACCAACTAAAGAACTCCAAGTTAAATTCTGATTTGGACAGGCTTTATGAAACTTACGCAACAGAGCAACTCTTCATCTGCTCAATGGCAATAGCCCTCTGAACCTGGGTGGTGTGGATTAAGAAAGTCTGATTCCCTAGGCTGCAAGAACTTAAAAGACAGCTATAATTAATGTATTCCTTGTAATAACAACTAACTTATGATGTTCCTATTCATCTATTACTTTTCTTGGACAATATTATAAGATGTCAACACATTTTTAGGAATCCATAATCTAGAAATACTATCTCAGATATATACTCAGTTTCAAGAAAATCAAAACAGTTCATTGACTTTCCTTCCCCTTCCCCCTCAAGAGATTCCTAGGGACAAAGAGGAGAACAAATATTAAATTTAGGATACACAACCATGTGTGTCTGGAGTGGTAGGGTAGTGAACAACTTTATTTCAACATCCAATATATACCCGTCACTGAGGGAGGCACATTTTATATATTATCTTATTTAATCTTCACAACCTTTAGAAACAGATACTATGATGCCATCTTACAATGAATAAGCTTAAAGTCAAAGAAATTAAACATCCAGTAAATAGTGAAGTCACAATTCATACAGACCGACAGGAAACCCTACACTGTCCTCTCTAGATCAATCTGACTTCTTGGCAGTACCACAAGGTTATGAAGCTGATTTAATTGAAAGCAGTTATAAATTTGTTCTAACTCAAATTGGCATAAAATTTTATAATATCTAGATTGAAATGAAAAGAAGAATGCAAAGTACCTAAGAACCAAAACAAATTAAAATTAAAGCCACAAAAGACATGTGGTACAGTGCAGTAACAATGTAGTTGTAATGATAATTAACTTTTTTAGGTCTTTCAATATTCACTGAATCTTACCAAAGAAGGTAATGCTTGAGTATAGGCCACTTGTAATTAATTCCTCAGTACTAAAATATTAGTTGGAATGTTTATATTAAGCCTTGAAACATACATAAATATGTTTTTTTATTTAGCAGAACTATGATAATTTGAACATAAAAATTCAGCATACTTTCTTCTCAACTACTTATTGGCTTGTATTTAAAACTGTTGGGTGCCTGGGTGGCTCAGTTGGCTGAGCGACTGTCTTCGGCTCAGATCATGATCCCAGGGTCCCAGGATCAAGCCCCACATTGGGCTCACCCTGCTCTGTGAGGAGCCTGCTTCTCCCTCTCCCTCTGCCTGCCACTCCCCCTGCTTGGGCTCTGTCAAATAAGTGGAATCTTTAAAAAATAAATAAATAAATAAAACTGTTAAGATACCATTTCTTGCAGCTATTACTCTAAGAAGTGCCATACAATCATCACAAAAGATGGAATTTTCTACATATGTTGTTCATTAAGTACTATTTCTGATACTAAAACTCTACCTTTATGGTACCTTTAACTTTTGAAAGTTCTTTCCTACCCATCATCTCATTATCATCATGTCAAGCCTGTAAGGAAGTTGAAGAGGTATTATTATTCCTATTTTATACTTACGGAACAAAAGCAGATTAAGACCGTTATTTGCCTAAAGTTACAAAGCTAGTCTTTAACAGAGCCAATTCTGAAACCTAACTACCAGTGTTGATTAGATCACGGCCCCTGGCTTTCCCTTAATGATTGTCTAGAAGGTTAAAATTTAATGAAAGCAACAGCTACACTTAAATGGACTGAGGTGATAATTTTGTGATATCTTCCAAATAATCTAGGCATATTAATATATGTGATGCTGTTTGCAAAAAAATTAGCTTAGCTAATAAACTTGTCCAACTGTAAAATCAGCTTTTTCCATGAGAAAATACACACCATATATTAGTATATTATTTTTATGCAAGACAATACAAAAACATGGACAGTAGTTTCTCTGAAGACTTCAATACAAAAAAAAGCCCAACTTTTTAAAATCCTTAAGTGTTTCTCGGGCGCCTGGGTGGCTCAGTTGGTTAAGCGACTGCTTTCGGCTCAGGTCATGATGCTGGAGTCCCTGGATCGAGTCCCGCATCGGGCTCCCTGCTCGGCAGGGAGCCTGCTTCTCCCTCTGACCCTCCCCCCTCTCATGTGCTCTCTCTCTCTCTCATTCTCTCTGTCTCAAATAAATAAATAAAATCTTTAAAAAAAAAAAAAAAAATCCTTAAGTGTTTCTCTTAGCCCAAAACCAACTTGTAGGCTTTATGTACACATATTTACCTCATTTGCCTACTCATTTCCCACAAATATCTACCCAACTGGTCTCAGATTTATACCTAAGTTATTAACATATACACAAACGAAAAATAACAAAAGTGGCTGGAATCAATTTTAAATAAATTAGTTAAAATTCATGTTTCATTTCTGAGAGGAAGCTGGTATTACCTATGGTCACTGACTCAAATGACAATCATTTCTAAAAAAAAAAAAAAGAAAGAAAGAAAGAAAAGAAAGAGGGGCGCCTGGGTGGCTCAGTCGGTCAAGAGTCTGCCTTCGGCTCAGGTCATGACCCCAGGGGTCTGGGACCAGAAACTCGCAGCATAGGGCTCCCTGCTCAGCGGGGAGGCTGCTTCTCTCTCTGCCCCTCCCTCTGCTTGTGCTCCCTCTCTCCCTCTTAAATAAATAAAATCTTTAAAAAAAATTTTTTTTTAATTAAAACAAAGGAAGAGAAAAAGAAACAGAACCTAATCTCTGGTAACATTCCAACAGAAGGTGGTATATTGTGAAATCTCCTTCTATACAAAATAATGATCAATAGTAAGCTAGTGAAGCTTTTTTTAGGGATACAGAGAATAAACTAAGACAGGGTAACCAACTGTCTGGGTTTGGCTGGAAACAAGAGCGTTCCTGGGACACAGGACTTTCAGTTTTAAAGCCAAGATGAGTTGGCCACCCTTACTAACGAGTAGAGAATGTCTAGATATTTGACAGCACACAGCTAAAACCTAAAGTTTTCTTCTAGCCACCCCCCCCAAAAAAGAAAATCACAAATTCAATTCTATTTTTACCTCATTCAAGCCCCAGCAAGCAAACAGAAACAGGATACACATTAGTAGTTAAGGAAGGGAGGCATACATTTTTAATGAGAATCCACTTTCAGGCATTAACTGACCAGGGACTTGGAAGTAATGGAAGACTTCCAGCTTTCACTTCTACTATTTTTATAGAAGTGACGATTTGAGCTGAAATAAAGCCAGGATGTCCCACTCTTTGGTTCATGTCAACCAACATTAATGTTTTAGCAGGGAAGAGAAGTTTGTCAGGACCAAGGAAATGAGAAAGCTAAGTGTTAAAGAGCAAGGGCCAAATTTGTCTTCCTTCCAATTATCTCAAAACTAGTCAGAGTTTAGCATAAATTATTTGCATATACCAACCTGTAGACTGGAGTTTATCACACTTGATTAAACATTTTCCAGCCTAAATGCCCCAGCTGTGTAGCATAGCCCTCTGAAGCCATAGCAGTAAGATGACTCACCAACTGGCAGGTGTCTTAGGCTCTACGAATAATGGATGTCTGCCTGGATGAAAACAAGTGTATGTGCCCAACAGAGGACCTCATCCTGCTTGGCAAAGAGAGGAGAGAAACTAAAAAACTGGTCAGTAGTACAGTACTTGTTTTATAATGGAAAAAATCGGACTTAGCGCAAAAGAAGAGACTTGTAATTCATGCAGACTTTTAAAATGTCCTCTGTACGTATTTTATCTTCCAATTTTCACTTACCAGAAAGGTTCAATAGAATAAGATCTAAGAGGATAAAAATCAATTTATAATCCCCAAATTAGAAATAACTGAAAGTGAGAATTGTCATACTGAGTTCAATTATTTCAAGAAATGTGAAGTCAGAGTCACAAGAAAAATAAATCCATATTTAAACCCTCCTATTATATTTAATGACTTGATGTCAGTTTCCACTGAAATGAAAATTAGTAGTTCATGTTTGCGTTCTAGTTCACGGATGTATTGAAAACTGACACCATGCCACAGTTAATAAGATATGGGTTTATAAATATGGAGTTTAAAAGAAACTTACCCTTTCCCTTTGTGCAGCTCTGACTTCCAACCCAGTTTTTATAGAAACAGGAGGACAAGTGCCAGTGCCAGAAGTCTGCCAATTAGAACTCATCTTTTAGTTGCTGAATAGTAAAGTCATATCCCAAAGTCGGCTATAGGTTTTTGATTGTCAGTAGTTCCTAAAAAGAAACCCAGGAGGAAAAAAAAGATGTTTAACCAATTATTATACTTAAATATGCTCCCTCCTTTAAAAAAAGGCTATTAAAAAAAGTGGAGGAGGTTGATCAATACCATACACATTAAAAACATTTTATTAGAGCTTTAGATATCTCTAAACTTAAGAAGCAGCAAATTGAAGAAAAGGTGTCTTTGAAGGTTCAAAATACCTTTACACCCACACACTGAAGAGAAAAACCACTCATGTATCACAGAAATAAAGTATCGTCAACCATCAAACCTTAAAAGTTGGATGAATTCATTCTTTTTTGTGAAATGTATTTTCAGTAAGATTATAACATCACAGAGGGTAAACTTCATAAATGAAGTTTGTCAGGAGAGATAAATGATGATACAGGTAGTAAGTCTCCACTAAAAACAAACATCTCAGGTCTCAGGAGAAATCTATAAATCAGAAATGAACCCTAGAGAAGTTTGCTGGAGAAGGTGACATTGCTGTGCTAGATGAAAAATGCCTCCAAAGCACATATGCCAATTTAAAAATTAAAACATTATGGAATGTGAATAATCTTGCTGCATTTCTTCATTTGAGATCAACAGGATTATTTGGTGAATGTTTTTTAGAATCATTTATCATAAAAATTTACAGTATAAATGATTTCTGTATCTAAATTGATATACTGCAATTTAGAGTATTCCCTGAACATTCATACCAGACCATTCCCTTTAATATATGAAATCTTAATATTTATTATGTTATTTGTCACTGATTAATATGAATTAGATGCTTGATTCTTGTTGCTATGTGAGGAAAAGCAGTTTATTTATGAAGTTACTATCATATTACAATTAAAAATTAAAGCAATTCAAACCTACACCTCAATCCTGTCTATATCCATCCCCGTAGAGATCTAAACCTACCTCTACCAAATTTTCTCAAGTATGGGGCAGCTATCAGCAAATAGTGTCTCAACTATCCTCACCCACGTCTGTAAAAAATAACATGTTTTATCTCACAAGGAAAAGAGTGGACCAGAAGAGAATAGGAAGGAGAGGAAAAAGACAGAAGCATAACAAAATAAGCAAGAACCAACCAAGACAGGCAACAGCAACCCCTCCCCGTCTTGGTGACAGAGACCTCTAGTAATTTTCTGGTCACCAGAAGCTCACTACCTAAGAACTCTTTGTTCCTACTTTTCTTGATGAAAATATTTTCTAAATGCTTTAAAGTAAATGTCACATACTAATGAACAAATTGGAAAATCTTACCCATGAGAAATAAGATTCTAATCATCCCATTTTTAGCATAAAGAATATTTATGTATCTACATCTTAAGCATTGCTTCTTAAACTTTAAAGTACATAAAAATTACCTGGGGATCTCATCCCACGCAATGGGTCAGGGTGAGACCCTGTAATTCTATACTTCTAACAAGTTTTCAAATGATGGTAATGCTGCTGGTCTGAGGTCCACACTTTAAAGGGTTAAGGCTTCTGGAAGACTAAGCAACATATATACTGTACTCTGAACGTTTTTGGTTTTGATTTTCAAACAGTGCTTAAGAGGTTGATTCTGTGTGTTTGTGAGTCTGTTTAAGGTCTGTTTCTAGAGCAATGGTTCTCAACCCTGGCTACACATGAGAATCATCTGGGGCACTTAAAACAAAAAAATAATACCGGGGCCTTGGCAAAGTCCCACTCCACCTAGATCAATTTAAATGAATCTGAGAGAGTGATTTCCAGGTACTGGCACTAAAAAGTTCCTCAGGTGATGCTAACGTAGAAGCTAATGTAGCAGAAACTGTATATGACTATATAGTGGAAGCTCTCCTGACCGTGGCCTGAAAACAGAAAGAATAAGAAATGACATGTTGAGGAAATAGGGATATACTAGGAGGAAGACTGCTTTGAAATCTCAGGGTGGCCAGCAACTTTGAGCCTGAAGAAGAAATACAATCTCTACTATGGTTATTTAAATAAAAGAATACCGCTGATCTCTGAACAAGAACATTTTCAGTCTTACAGTGAATCTGAAATGCTAACATATCTTTGGAGGAAATACTATCTTTGACTTGTCAACAGCTGAAAGATTTCCTATTTTGAATTACTTATATTGTGTCTGTCTTCAATTAGTGTAGCTAATTAATTCTTCAAATATTTGGGTACCTATTATATGCCAGGCATTATTCTACATCTTGGGAATAGCTGAAGGAAATTTGTGTTACTTTCCTGAGACAGGTAGTCAAATCTTGATCAAATCACAGCACTCCACCTCCTTAAAACTTTCAGTGGCTTTCTATTGCATTCAGCATTTGTCCTTGGCAACTGGCCCTTACAGTTCACTATCTCCCTTCTTCCATGAGAATGTCAGCTCCATGAGAAAAGAGAAATTTGTTTTCTTCACCAATATACTCCCAAGATCTAGAATAATTCCTGGTACATACAGATATCTAAATATTTGAAGAATGGGGGCACCTGGGTGCCTCAGTCGTTAAGCGTCTGCCTTCCAGCTCAGGTCATGATCCCAGGGTCCTGGGATCGAGCCCCGCATCAGGCTCCAGCCCCACATCGGGCTCCCTGCTCCACGGGAAGCCTGCTTCTCCCTCTCCCACTCCTCCTGCTTGTGTTCCCTCTCTCACTATGTCTCTCTCTGTCAAATAAATAAATAAAATTTTTAATAAATAAATAAATAAATATTTGAAGAATGAATTAATTCCACACTAACTGAAGACAAACCCAGGTTAGATAATCCAAAACAAGAAATCCTTCAACCATTTAGAAGTCAAAGATACACTCAACTTTATAATTCCATTCTGCCTCAATCCTATCAGTAACCTGCTTAAGAGGTAGTATATATAGGTGCCGGTTCATTCACAAAAAACAACTTGTTCATGTACATACACATATACATAATCCTAGAATCGCTTTCATTTTAATTTAAAATAGACTACAGTCACATTATTTTTAGATTAACATCCGAAACCTCAAGGATATCCCAATCAGTTCCTGGCTGTATATCCCCTAGCCAAACTCACAAAACTTTTCTGGTATCCCTTTAGCATTTTATAAATTTTTTAAAGAGTGGCCCTTCTTACAGACTGTTATAAGGCAAAAATCACATACTAAGCCTGACTGAATTCCCTGGAAAAATAATTACACGACTATAAAACAGTTACTGTTTAACTGACGATTTTAAGTGATAAGTTCCATGGCACTTGCAGTTTCATTCTGCTTGTCTCTGTAACAGCTTTGAATTTATCTTCTGGAAATACCTCCTCTCAGCCTCAGAGACAGAACACTACTACTCTGGCTCTTCTCCTTGGGATTCTTTTCCACACCATCTCCCCTTCCCATGCCGTATATATGACATAACCCCAAGTTTACACTTCAGCACTATACTCTCTGTGGGCCAGTGATGCTCAACATGTGGCCAATCACCACAGACTACATCAGAATTACTGGGGAAGCTCGTAGAAGAACAAAGACTCCTGGGCCATGCCAGCCCTAACAAATCCCAGAATGCGTGGGGTGGGAGCCAAAGGCCTGCATGTTTCCCAAAAACCACAAATGGTGATACACTCCATAGTTTGAAACCCACTGCCCAGACATTTTCTCAAGTTTGCAGCTTTATCCCATCCCAGCCTCCAGAAAAAAGTAGTGAGGTAGGACAGTACAGCAACCAAGAACTCTAGCTGGAACAAAGGCCTGGTCAGAACCCTGGCTCTATCAATTCTAGCTGTCAGATTATGGTCTGTAGTGAAACCTAGCTGAGACAATGTATGCATAGGCCCTGGCAGAATGCTTGGCCTAAAATGGGTATTTTTAATAAATGATTGCTATTATTAGTATCATCGCTTTCTGTCAACCTGCCTCAAACTGATTATGCATCCTCACTTCCCACCTTCCTCAAACCGCCTTGCCTTTCAGGATTCCCTCCCTATTTCTGTTGACCTGACCATTTTACAAGTTTTCCAGGCTTCAGCCTGCTCAACTTTTCCACTGATCAACAAGCTGTTTTATTATTCATGCTTGCCTGCCCAACATCTCAATCCCAATCTCCCTCATCATTCCACATCCTTCTCCACCTAACACATTACTTTGTAGTCTTTCTTGACTATCCCAGCCTAAAGGAACCTTTAAGCTCATATACTCATAGACCTGTATCACCTGTAAAAATTCATTAGCAATTAATCAAAAACTGGCCTATGACATCCCTCTTGTAATTGTCTTAAACTGTGAACTTTTCCCCTGATATTTAACCATTTACTTGTTTATATCGAGTTTCCCCAATTACAGTATAAGTTGCTGAGATGTGTAGAGACTGATACTTTCATCTATATGCTCAGCACCTTACTTCTTAAGATACAGTCAGCATTCAAATGATTATACAGAAACTCTACCTGAAAGCTTAATGTTACAGCATTTGAGTAGAAGCATGTTAAGTAATTTGACCTCAAGTTCAAAATCTCTTCTTGGCTGCTAAGGACAATCTTGTGTGAGGTTGAAGGAATTTTGTCATTCAATAAATTGCTTAGGGAACCGGAGGGAGATGGAAGTGGTGGTCAGATAAGCCATAATCAGATAACCCATTGTAAAAAGAAAAATAGATGCTGCAACCAGCCATAAGCATTAAATTTACTGCCTCAGATAAACAGCTTGTAAACAACGTGACTTAAGCTACAGAAGTGGCAATTTATAAAATCTAAGTTGTATTACTAAAATCAGGGTACTCCCTATTTTCAATTTTAATACCCACAGCCTGGCTTTTCAAAATGAGCACAAGTCAATTCAGAGGTGTTCTTGGAATAATTTCCTTTATAGCAGAATCCTAAATTTAGACCATACGAAAGATACTGAGAAACCAAACAAAGAATTCAAAAAGGCAGGTCCCAATTTATAAAACCAGAAGTCTAGATCTAACACTCAACCCAATTAAGAATTTTTCCTTCATGGTGTAGCTAGAAATAAAATGATTTCATGAGTAGTTTCAAAAGATTGTCATGCTGAGTACCCTTCCATTTTGCATGATATCGTTTCATATACAAATAAATAAATGTTCTATTCGCAACCTTTTCCTCTTGTTCTGGAGATGAAACCTGAGACCTTAGAAAGATACCAAACATGTGGAAATATGTAGAGTGTCACATAATCTTCCTTAAATCATTATAGTGATTTAAAATACTTGCTTACTAGTTGGAAAAACTACTTAATGGGCTTTCAGTGTGGACTAGCCAGAGAAAGAAAATACATTGGAAATTGACATTCCCAACAGGTACAATACGTTTGAAGAAATGTAGGTGAGATCATCTAGCAGTTTTAGGTGACAGCCAACTGATAAGCAGAGCTTTTAAAAACTTGTCAGTCACACAATGACAAACTGAAAAACAAAAACAGCCACTGCACTTCACTTTTCCCCTTTCGAAAGAGATGAAAAACCAGAATTTTGTGAAAAAGAAAAATTCAACATTTCAACCCCACTTAAAGGAAACCTAGCTGTATCATACACTAAAAAAGCCATGCTTATATTAAGTTGCCAAAGCCTCATACCTGATTAATTTGGGGGGAGGGGAGAGGGATTGGAAGGGCTCAGAAGGCTGGTAGGACTAAATGGACAATGAAAATGGCGAGCGCAGACAAAAGCTAGATTTCTCGTAACATTGCCTATTTACGTCCCTAAAACTATAGTTGCCTATTTTGATAATTCAATCTCTTTGTAAGCCAAGAAGAAAACTAACCATTTTGGCTAAATTATCTATCATTCCCAGTCTGACGGTACTTTTTGTGCTATATACTAACCCAGAGGTTTAGAATCAGCGTTCGTAATGGCAACATTTTACAGTAGTAAGTTCTTCCAGTACCATTAAATCACCACAGAGGGTGAAGGCCACGGTTAATGGAAAATGTCAAAACTTTAAAGGACATCAGGCTGTAAATCCCAAACCCATAACCAGGATTTTAATACTTTTGGCTCCCACAATAAAAAAATTTTTCCGCGAGTTAAAGTAAACTAAAAAAATATATACATATAAACACGAAGTACAACAAAAGTTCAGGCCTAGACTTTTACAAACACAACACTTTGGTGAGGAGAGGAAGCTAGTCATGGCAGCAGAGCGCCTAAAGACTTTCAATCAGAGAAACAATACCCCAACCAGTAATAGCCCTCACCCTGTTAATCAAATGCATTTTTGACCTCTAAAAACCCTCTTACCTGTTTACAAGAGTTTATACAGCTGTTTGCCACTGGAACACCACCTTGCAGAGCATAACCGTGGCATCCTTGGTTGATAATCACCTGTTGCCTAAGTAAGCATCATCCCGCATGGAGACAGACAGCACTAGGGCTCTTCCATCCGAGGTTAAAATTCAAAACAAGCCCAACAAGCCTGCATTTCAAGGTGGTCTTCGTCTGCAACTAGTTACGTTTAAAACTGGCAAACGACAATGGTGTCTGAAGCCACTGGTGGCAGCACTGCTGGCTTCCTCTTGAATTGCAGCGTTGTCACTGTGCACCGAAGTCTCCTGCTGCAAACAGGGGAGTTGTTCTCCTGTACTGGGAACAGCTTCCAAAGCTCAGGAGCCCTGTACAGGATAACGCAGGAACTAAAGGCAAACACTTTCTCCTCTTTAAGGATGCCTCCATTTTTTCCTCACAATCTGTACTACCAACCGAAGTGACTGGGCCTGAGTGTGCGTTCGTACCTATGAAACCGTCACGGTGCATGCACATCCAAGGCATGTGGAACCACAGGTCAAATAAGGCACAGATACCAAGTAACGGTTCTAATTACAAACGCTAGCTCTCAGGAACTCTTCATCCATTCAGAACTAAACCCATCACTGCATAACTCTGGTAAGAAGCCCCTGGAGATGGAGGAGCTCCTCAAATGTGTCAGGAAAGGCTTTATTAACATCATCATTAACATTTAAAAAGCAAACGGAGCATTTCTCCTTCTTTTGGCAATTTGGTGCAAATGTTAAGTGCAAGATAAAGCAATTTCAAACTTTTCTTCAAATTAAAAATGAAACTAAGGCCAAACGTGATGGGTGAACAAAATAAATCAAAACTTAAATTTCAGCAACTCCGGCTCTTCAAACCAGCAAAGCCCCCGACTCGTGCACTGTGGTGAGGCTTACGGTGCTTGCCCCGGCTTCTTGCGTGCCAGCAAACAGCACCATTTCCTCATCAAGTTGAGGACTGAGAAGCAAAGGATCCCCTTCGCTGCAAACAAAGGGGGTCACAGTAACACTAGTGATCCTTCAGAATTGACACACCGTGATAGTCAAAATGATGGTCTCCCTGCTTCTTGCTCAAGACATACAAGATCTGAGCAGCAGCAAGTACCCCCTCGGCTGCAAACAAAGGGGTCAAAGGTTTGCCGTCAATTCACTTCCAGGCAGAAAAACATTTTCCTCAAAAGAAACAATTTATTTAGAATAAAACAAAAGCAGCTCAACTGTGAGCGCACGTTTGAGTGACAGCTACTTTTAAGCTGTGTGAGCCATAAAAAGGGTTTTTCTTTACTTTTCCAGAAATCTTGTGTACACAGCACAAAGCAAGAGGTCATTTTTTTTCCACTTAAAACACCGGCATTGGCATCACAATAGCAGATACACAACTTTAAGCTGCCATTTTAGTAAAATGCACAAATACTAAACAGATTAGCTTTCTTCCATCAAGAGGCCCATGTAAACTCCACATAAGCCACAACTTCTCTTCAAAAAGGTCCATTAGAGCTTTGAATTCCATATCTTCAATCCGCAGTTCACCAGTTTTGCTTGCGGGGGGGAAAAAAAGGTTATTCAGTACAAATGTTTACAATATTAAAAATATATATATTTCCCCTATGCCATTATAGATGAACATAACATTAACAAGACCTTCCTGGATAGTCCAGCTTGACTTCAAAAAGCACCAATAATACCCACTGGCACATACCTTGAATGAATTTACTGTATGAATAGACAAATAACAAGTAAAACAAAAGGGTGGATTTTTTTAAGGACTGCAATTAAGCAAAGATTACAGGACTGAAAATACCCTTTATACTCATGTAACTGAGTAAAACATGTCAAAAATTTTCAGAAAAAAGAAAGTTTATAATCCATTTATGATCAATATATTCTAAATATAACTTAAAAAATGAAACTAAAAAAAGGTGGAGTTTAGTCAAACTTTTACCCTCTCTGGTTTCATTCCATAATTTATATGGAACAATCCAGAACTATTCCGTTGTAGAAAGGGGTCAAGATACGAAGCCATTTAAAAATCCACCTTCATCTGTGTTACCAAAGACAGCAGCTGTTCTTTTAAAAAAACTCATTAAGAACAATTGCTAAACAGCCAAAGAACATTTTAGGACTTTTACTTTTCAACTGTTTAAATCAAACATAGAAACCTTTTTATTTAGCTAGACAGTTCGCTGTGGTTACCTGAAATCATTTTCTCCCTTTAGGGACATCATTATGACCAGAATGTTAACAGGGTCTGCTCCACTTCTCTTCTTGTTCTCATACCTAACTGCCATCTCAAAACCAAACACCGTAGCAGAGAGAGAAAAAAAGTCCAGAAATTCTCTCCAAAACATTTCACATAAAGGTCATTAAGGCCCTCTCCTCAAGAGGATTTCCTAATTCTGTTACCACAGAGTTTTTGGTGAATGGTTCCTATATGAACCCAAACTGAAGTTTAAGCTGTACCTGCATAACGAGCACTTTCATGGTCTAAAGAACGTGGATTTCAAATTTTAAAAAACAAATACTGTCAGTGAAAACCTGCTCATAAAATTTTTAAATAAACCTAAACAGTGTTTGACTCTGAAAGCAACACACACACACCTCACTTTTCCTACTGTATCTCAAATGATCTAAATGAATTAAGGGCCAGAGTATGTTACCTTCAAAATGTGACAAAAAGCTTATACCAGCCAGAGGATGGACATTTTAAGATGTAATCCTTAAAGGGAAAACTCTAGCTACAGAGTCCAAGTATACATGTTAAACCAGGAATTTAAATTTTTGTGTGGAAAACTATAGGAATCCCGGTTACAACCAACAAAATAATATTTAAAAAATTGGCTAGGAGCCGAATGATTGCTTAACTTTCCATAAACTTTGAAGTTGTGATCTAAGTGTTAATTAGCTTGATGTTTTTCCCCAGTAATACTTAATAAGTCATTAAATGATATACTGAAGAAATTTTCTTTGCATTCCTTTCAACAGAGTTCCAGAAAAATCAATTTAGCTAAACGAGTATTTTTTTTAAAGTAAAAGAAACAAGTGGTTGTTATAAAGAACATCCAATATTGAAATTATGAAATTCTGGCTAATGAGAATTAGAACCAGATAGCTTTAGACTCTTGCTTTCATTCCATCCTGAAGGCTTAAGTAGATAGTTTAACAGTATTATGAACCTGCACAACAGAATGGGCAACACAAATAAGAGATTCATCTGAACGATGGCACTCTGTAGGTAAGCACCAAACTAAACATAATTAGTTATTTCTAATACATACATTTAGAAATGGTATCAAGCCATTGTTTCAGAAACACGGAAGCACAAATTGCGCAGATCTAACAAAAGCCGCCATGTCAGATAAAGAGTCAAACAAACAAACATGGAGCAAAAACCACAGTACTCTTCGGTAAGTTGTCACATCAACTTAAAAAAAAGAAAAAGAAAAGAAAAAAAGGAAAATGGGAAAAACCACACTTTGGATTAGAGTAAAATTAAATGTTGTGGACTTCACTCTTTAAAAGAGCAAAATCATTTGTCCAGCCTTATCAAAAGATATTCAAAAGTTAATGGTTAGTGAGATTATTTAAACTGGAAAAATGTATCTAGCCCAACTGTACTTTGACCCCATGTATACACAGACTGCAAACCTGCATTAGTTTCTGAACAGTGTCTCCTCCATATTAGCGTGCCAAGCAAAGCTTTTTAAAAGCAAAAGCACCAAGTCTTACTTGTAGGGTTTCAGATATTCTCTCTACAGGCACACCAAGGACCTTTGTGCTCACAGCCTAGTACCTTCCTTCTGTCAAAATAGCTAGTTTTTCCAGTTTAAAAAACAAACAAAAAACCCACAAACTCCTCCCAACTTAAAAAGAAAATTTATAAATGCATGGTGAAAACCAAAAAGGATGACACAGCAGTGTTGAGGATTTCATGCTGACATGCATTAGACACCTGTCATAACGGAAAATAAAAAAATTACATGACATTTCCCTGGGTTATTATTGGTGCTATTTCAAAACTACCAGCTTTGATAACAGAAAGAAAACAGTTGAGTTCTGCCAGGCTTTCTATAAGTCACTTTCACAGAATAGAAACATGACCATGATCCAAAAGGTCGTAGAGTTTCTAATCATAATTAAATATCAAGGGCCTTAGCTAAAGTCCTCAGTGTTTAAAATCAAAGGGGGAAATATACTTAACTAATGACCTGAGAAACTAAGGGTGAGGACAGAGGGACAGATCAAAGAAACAAGACAAAAAAGAAAATCATCCATTACGGTTTTGCAGCAAAAGCCCTTGTTAAGAACCAGGAATTGATATAACCTTCAGCTTTGAAAAAAACTGTGCGGGTGGGTTAAATTATTCTGTATTAATTCCAGGTGTTTGGGAAATAAAACAAAAAGAGGTTCTCCCACACTGACATTTCAGTTCTCTGTGGTTGGACACCAGTGAATATGTTAAACACAAAATTTCAAAGATATTCAACATTTTCAATAATGTAATGTCATCGCTACTGTTTATAAATGAAAATAAAAATACAGGCAAAATTTAAAAAGAGCATGTCAAAGGCATTTCACGATGACTTTAAAAATTTCTGCAATCCAGATATGGCTGATTAATGCCCACTAAAACAAAAGCTGACTTACGAGCCTGCAGACAACTCTTCTTTCTATTATTGAAATCAGAAATTTGCATGGATACAAAAAACTCATCTTTGATGAAAAACACTTAAGTTTTGAAATATGCACAATTAAATTAGACCTGTACCTGCTATACCTCTCTGAAAGTCAGTAAAAACACCACCACACACCAATAACTAACCAAAGAATTCTGATTTTAAAAACACCTACTCACTTCTTGCATACTAGCATAAGACATAAATGGTTTGTAACCTACTCTTCAATTTTTACTGAACAGTTACAGCTACAAACCAAAAGTGCATATACGGGATACAGAACTTAAGAACTAATGATAAAAAATGTGTATGTTAAAGCAAACTCTCCGGGAATAAACCATGTATCTTAAGAGAAATACTCAAATACCTGATTAAAATAATTACATTGCTATACAATTTACCAGCTTGTACTTTTAAAATTCCTGATCAAATTTCAGCCACACAAATAACATTTCTGGTACAGGAATTATTTACCTACATACCAATCAAGCCATTTTTAGGTGTATATTATCATCTTTATAAAGTCAGTGGGCTCTTCTCCAAAACCCGACTTTTCAAAAATTTTGGGTTTGTTACTCTGAGGATTTTTTTTTTTTTTAAGCTCAAGGTTAAAAAAGGAAAAAAAAAAAACTGAAGAAAAAGAGGAAAAAAGTTACTCATAGGAGTAGGAACTCCTAATTAAAATAAATCCATCTGCCTGCTACCTTCAGGGCATCCCTTTCACTTAAAATAATAGCTAAACTGTCCTGACTTCTATTATAAAGGTTTATAAAAATATAAAAAAGAAAAAAGCTAGAACTAAACAAACTAATTCAAAAGAAAATTTCATCTGATGCTGTATCCCATTACACATCACAAAACAGGAACCATGTCAAAGTAGTAAATACAAGTTACACATGGACTTTAGGACGCACCACGGACAATGATCATGACCAGGTAATCTTCTTCAGATTTGGCCAGTGCCTTGGCAGGGGAATCCAGGAACTGCTGGGAGAACTCACAGGGTGGGAAAGCATGTAGGACCCCGGTGTTTTCCTTGTCTTTGTTGCCCCCCACAGGGAGGCTTATCACCCCAGCGGCCTGCTTTTGCTTTAAATAGGACACAAGGTTCCTAAGTGGCCTCTGAGTAGAGGTGGCAGTGTCTGACGTGGCTGAAGAAGAGGAGGACCTGCTGTCAGAACTTCCAGGCACAGCCAGAAGAATGGCATAACCATTGGGCCCTGCCACTTTGATGCGTCGAGTTACTTCATCCAACTTGGGCTGGTCCAAACGAAGACGCTGAGTGATCTTGAGCTGGGCTACTTTGCCTCCAGTTGAGCCCTCCACAAGAAGACTACTAGCCACTTGGAGGTCACCCTGCAACAGATGCATGTTGGAAGGAAAGTTGCTGTTCTTCAATAGAAGCATGCCCTGCCAGGCCAAACAGAGTTTGGAAGAGGCTGCAGCTGTGGGGGCTGTCCCACCGTCCTGTTTCTGGGAAGGGGACTTTAGCTTCGAGGAAACAGTGCTGGTGCTGGGTGCACTCCCATCAGAACGGTCTTCTTTTTTCAGAGGGCTTTTTCCCTCAGTGGGAGCAGCTGTCCGGTGCTTCCTATCCCGTTCAGCTGATGCAGAGTTTTTACGGTCTCGCTTGTCACCCTGGCTCTTCTCCAAACTACCTCGTCTGTCTCTGACTGGAGAGGGCCTTTCCAAGATAAGAAGACGGGAAGATCGATCATTGTCACTGTTGTAGCGATCCCGGCTACTGCTCAACTCTGGGCTGCGGTCGGGAGAAGGAGCACAGTGACGTTTTCGGGGACGGTCACTCTCAGGGGACCTATCCAGGTGCCGGCCCCCACTTTCCTCAGGCAGCCTTCGCTTCCTAGGCTGGTCTCTGCTGCTGGGTAGATCTCGCTCGCCTCTGTCTCGGTCCAAGGACCAGCCATCTCGCCTGCGATCCAGGCTATCCAGTGGCTCATAAGCAGGCACAGCAGTAGCTGCAGTCCGAGTGCTGCGTTCACGGACTGGGGGCGGGGGTGGCACCCAGTCAGAGTCAGGATAAAGGTCTCTGTCACGATCTCTGTACAGTAAGGGTGGTGTCCTATCCCGAGCACCCCTCAAAGGGTCAGGTGCTCGATGTCCAAAAGCATCTGTCACCAACTCATAATGAGTTAAGGGCAGAGGCTGCAGATATTGCTGCTGGTAACGATGTTCTGTATCTGCAAAGTCTACTCTAAGGCGACGATCTGGGCCACCAAGTGGGAAGCCACGCATATGGGTCCAGGCAGCATGAGCTGCATCGAGGCTTTCATATTGGATATATGCCCAACTATCACCTTTGCGGTAGTCTATAGTGCGAATGGTGCCAAATCGGTCAAACTCTCGGGCCAGGGCAGCAAGAGGCACCCAAGGTCCCAGACCACCTACCCAGAGGCGGGTGGTGGGCGTAGCTTTACCATAACCAATTTTGATAGGATTCCGAATAATAATTTTGCCAGACATTGCTAGTTTGGCCCGGTGAGACATGTCTAGGTTCTCAAATTTGAGAAAGCCATAGGTACTGGTCTGGCCCCGAGAAGGCCTCTTGATGTCTACCTCAGTGATGACTCCAAAGCGGTCAAAAGCCCTTCTTAGATCACTCTCTGTCACAGTGATGTCTAGGTTGCCCAAGAAAAGCGTCCGGTTAGCTCGCTGATCATCCTCGGGTGAGATCTCATCCACTTCTCGGAAAGGAGCAGCACCTGCTCCAGCTCCCACCCTTGGCTCAAGACTGTATGCTGGGCGCACTCTCTCATAGAACGGGTAGTCTCGCTCTCTCTCCAGCTCACGGGGCAATGGTGGTGGAGGTGGAGGGGGCAGGCGGCCAAGAGCCAACTGCTGCAACCGGTAGTCTCTGTATCCCAAGGCTGCACCACCAGGGGAAAGTGATCTCTGGCCTCCACCTCCTCCAGCGGGGTGCCGGTGTCCACCTACAGAGGCCCCGACCACGCTGGCTGACGGAGGGTAAGTATCTTTGTCTAAAGGGGAGCGGCTGCGGCGCCGGCTCACATACACAGCTTCTATCTTCAGAGGCCGGTCATAGAGCACTAGGCGGCCTCGGGCATGCTTGGCCGCCCGCGCGTCCTCTGGCCGCCGGAAGTTCACAAAGGCTACTCGCTCATCCCCGCTGCCAGAACCCGAGAGATGACTGATTTTGACACTTACATCACCGAAACGTTTGAACTCGTGAAACAGTCCGTCCTCCACCGCTTCGTCACTCAGCTGGGACCCCAACTCGCTTATCTTCAGTGTCTTGTATTCCCCGCCGTCCCCGCCGCCAGGAGCTGAGGAGGCGGCCCCAGAGGAACGTGACTCCCCGCCTCCACCCCGGGAGCTGCTGCGCGACTCGCCCCCGCCCGAGGAATTTTTGGTGCTTGGGGAGCTGTAACTATGCAAGCGGCTACTGGAGCTGCCCCCACCAGTGTCATACTCGCGGCTGCCACCTCGGCTGCTGGACTTGTCCAGATGAAGGCTGCGCCGCGACCCGCCGCCGCTGTCGGTCTTTCCGCTGCTACTCCCATTGCTGCCACCAGAGCCCCCTAACTTCTTGCTCCGCTCCCCGCGGGAAGTCGAGTCCTCACCTCCACGGGAGCGTTTGGGCTTGACTGGAGAGCGCTCTTTTCCCTTCATTGTTGCGGGTCGTCGGAGGTCGTCTCCGCGGAGATGATTAACCCGCCGCCCCGCGCTCGTTTCACACAGCGGAACCGCACGCCGCCATCTTGGACTCCGCCGCGGTAAAGGATCCCGCCCCGCAGTCCTCATTGGTCAATTAGCTTGTCTCTTCTACAGTCTCATTGGGAAAACGATTTGTCCATCTTTACATCTCCCCGCGCTCCGGAAAGGCGCCCGCCCAACCACTGTTATTGGGTTCCCAACGCCCTAGTCTGAGTACCTCATTGGTTATATTTGTTGTCCATCTTAACGGTTCCTCGCGCCAGGCTGTGGCTCCGCCCCTCGCACTCCAGGGTCACCTGACCCAAACTCTGGAGGCGTTGATTGGACAAAAAGTCTGCCCTGTAACGGTACTTCTAGCGCGGTAAAAGCAGTGATCCCACCTCTTCATTCCTTTCATTGGTTTGTGACTCCGTCCTTTAACTCACTATTTGGGAAGTCGGGCCATCAGTTCTGGCGTTTTTTCTGAGAGGTCCGGTTACAGCGCTCTCGCGAGAGAGAAAGCGCTCCCTTTTTCGACCTCTTTTTCCAACTCCTCCGGCGGCTCAAAGAAGTTTAAATTTGATTGGATGTTGACAAGGAAGTTGATAGGCTGAAATAACTGTCCATCATTCGCTTAAAGGGGTAGGCTCGTATACTGAGAAGGCTGACTGAAGGTGAAAGAGTAGAACACGCGCTTGCTGTGCGACGTCACTAAGACGTCGCGAGATGGTGACCCAGAGCTAGCTCCGCCTCCTCGCGCTTTCGGCGTTCTCTCCTCAAACATTTATTTGGTCTTGCGGCGTGCTTGGGTGTGCCTCGGCCCCTGGAACCCGAAACTTCTGGGCCGCCCACTTAGTTACTTGTCTGGGACAAGGGGCTGTCGGGGCGAATTCCTCAGGAAGGCGGCCCGGGGAGCTCCCAGCGGACACCATCTTAGTCCCTCTGACCTCAGAACAGCCTGTAAAAGCTGGGGCCCTGGGATCCGCGGGGCAGGGTGGCCGCGGGTTCCCAGTTCGCCAAGTGCCGGTCCCACTAACACCTGGGGCTCTCGGGGGCCCGCAGCCGGGAGGCAGCACAGTCGAGCTGCAGCCTTCGCCCGGGGCCTGGCTCTCCTTGGCGCTCCCCGCTCCAGCCCAAGTACCCCGCGTAACCGGAGGGGGCGGGTACCCGGCGCTCGGGCCCCGCCGCCCGCGCGCGTGTCTCTGCGCTCCCAGTTTTCTGTTGCGAAGCCGCGTGCGTTTGGATTTTGTACAAGATCTGGCGATCTAGGTCCGTTGGCTTTGTATATGTAATGCCCCTCCCCGTTAAATAATCGAGTCAAATTGACGCTCCATATGCAGACGTGTCGCGTTTTTTCTGCGGCTTCTCGTACCTCCCAGCATCAGGTTAGTATAAGAACCCAGTAGCACAGCCTTGCCGACTCTCCAGAGGAACCTCTTTGCCTCCTTCAGGCATCATCTGCGTCAAAACCCAACTTTCATAAAGGTAAATAAAGCACTTGTGGCAGGTGCTGCTCTTTGGCAAGTGAAGGAAGTGGTGAGTTCATCACAGCGATTAGGCTTTTTGCCGTCCTCCCAGGTCTCCTGGCAGAGGTTACGAGAGTTCTTATGTTGATCCTCTCCTCTCGCTTATTTCAAGTCCAGTATGTAGGAGAGAATGAGATTTTAACATAACATTTTTCAAGGTAATGCGAATGTCCCCAAAACTGAAACCTAAACTTGAAAGCTGTGTTATGATTAGGACTGCAACATGTTTAGCCCTGCCTTAGCCACCCTTCTCTTTCTAGATAATCTTGAGGAAGGTGAATATGAATTTTATCTCTTGATTTGATCAAAGCTTGAAAGAAGCCTAATAGGTAAAAGCATAAAAATCCGCGGCACTGTAGTATGTAGACTTACTCGCTGAATTAAGACTAGCTATTAAAACTTCATGAGGCATAGAACAATGTGTATAACATGCTACCACTTGTGGTTTTAAAAAATAATATATATGCGTAGGTGCACGTGTTTTTGTTAATACATTCATAGGAACTTCATTGAGAGTACTTTGGTTATGGTTACTCAGATTACCCTGAGAGGCGGGTGGAGGGTCTGGGTGGGAGAGAAACTCAACTTTCCATTGTTTATCTTTCTGCATTATTAAAAGGAAACTTGTTTTACCATGTGCATGCTATTACTGTTTCATTTTTTTAATTAGCAATCCTTAAACTAACAAGAAAAAAAAATGCAAAAGTAGGATACTATAAAGAACTCCGGTGTACCCAACACCCAATTTCAACAATTACCAACTCCTGTCAGTCTTGTTTCCTATACACTCTCTTCCCACTCTTCCCCCTTTGTTATTTTGTTACAGGCTTATCTGATACATTTCCTGCCCCAGACATGAAATCAGCCAGTTTCTCCAAGGAGATCTGGTTGCTTTTAGTGAGAAATGATATTTAAAGATAAAAATCTGGATGTTAGGAGATAAAGACAACAACAACCAACACATTATTTGTAAAAGCATAAAACAAAAGGCTTTACATTGTTAGGGATTTTAATCTGTTTCAAGATTATATTAAATACAACACAAAATTGAAGTTAAGCCATTATCTGATTACTTCATGTAATAGCCAATCCAAATCAGGCTCCAGAATGACTATTTTTGGCCTAAACTGACCTGCATAGGTGACTGAATGATCAAAGAAAAAGTAAGGACCAAATCAGCATAGTTTCTCAAACATGACAGGGGTTGAGGGAGCGCAAGAATGGAGGGAAAGAGTTCAAGGAGCAGGTACCAGTCTGTGCAGCAGTGCCTGAGGCTCTGCTAGGCTTAGTGGCTTAGCATTTGAAATACCAGGGAGCTTGATGGAAGCTACTGCACACAGCTGTCGGCCTCAGGAGAGCTTGCCTAAGGGGATTGGTGGCCAAGGACTGGTAAGTCGAATGGGTAGACAGAAAAGCCCTGGATTCTGTTATTAGTAACAAAGCCAAAATATAACCTTGATGTGTGTGTTTGTGTGTATGTCCACAACAGAATTGGATAATGACATAATATGGCCATGTTGTAGTCAAAATGAGTGTTTTCATTTCCTTTGTGTTCTTTACAGTATGAGGGTGCTTAGTGAGATCGTATCAGCCTATGTTTGCACATGTGTTTTAAAGAGAGCTGAAAGAGGATAAAAGTGACCCATGGTTTAGAAGGCCAGGACTTTAAACCCTTTTTCTGGCATTGGTGGTGGAGTTGTTGAGTCCAGTTCAAGGTTTCATCTGGCCTTGTGAATACCTTGTCAAAACCCAAGACATAGAGTTGAGAAAAAGCTGCCATAGCCCATTCTGGTGTCAATGTTGGTCCTTTGAAGCTTTGATTCAAAGGCCCTCAAGGACACAGCCCAGCAGGAAAGTGACCACAACTAGCTTTCTCTAGGAATTGCTTTTTCCATATCCTTTAAAATCAGTTTTAGATTTAAGAGGAAAAAGCAAAATAAAAGTTATGGAAGAAACTGCATAATTAAAAGGTATCAGTATGTCTTCAATCAAATGTCTTCATTCCACCCTCTTCCTAGGTTTTATTGTTTGTGTATCCTCAGTACACAGACAATTATGATTGCAATATGAAATTGATCTTGGGAACTGAGAGCTGTTTGATTTCCTGGCAGATGCAAAAGGCCTGAAACTGGGAATTGAAATTATTTTCCCACCCACAAGAGTGGATTAAAATTTTCGATTTCATCTACCTTCATAAACGTGAGTGGTCTCCTGACAGTGAGGTTTATTTTGTTGGTCTGGAGAAAAAGCGTGTATTTTACCCATAGGCATATATTAAATCCTAAAATAGCAAACAATCATTTAGAACCCAGTTTGCATTATTAAAGTCACTTACTTATTTGTGGTTTGTGGCCTTTATTTTTAACAGCTTTATTAGGATATAATTTACATACCATAAATTTCACCCATTTAAAGTATAGAACTCAGTGGTTTTTAGTATACTTACAGAGCTCTGTATGTGGTTCATCCTTTTAACATTGTTACAGAAAGCACTCTACTATAACTTCTCCTGCATGACTAAGCCCTAATATGATTATCTCTTTCATTTATTTAGACATCTTATAGGGCAGTGGCTAAGAGCATGGATGCTGGAACCAGCCAGTGTGGATTAAATCCCAGCTCTGCTGTGGGCAGAAGAGTTACTGTTAATCTCTCTGGGCCTCGATATTCTCATCCATGAAATGGGAATAATCCTAGGATCTTCACTGGGAGGACTAAATGGGTTAAAACATATAAAGATCTTAGAACAGTGCCAGGTACATGGTAAGCACTATAAACATGTTTGCTATTACTAATATATTTTCTTTCTGAACTTGGGTACGTAGAATTGGATTAATCATAATCCTTAGTTCATGACACATAATCATCAATGGCCCATACATGGGCCTTTAAATTTTTCATTTCTTTATCAACAACCTAGTGAATACCCATGAAACTGCCACTTGGTCCAAGAAATAGAATGTTACTGATAATTTACATTTACCTAAATACCTTATCCTTATTCCTAATCCCCTGCCTACTCTGATAGGTAACTACAATCCTGAATCTGGTGTTTAATAATTTTTTGTTTTGGTTGGTTTTAAGAACTTTAAAGAAATTTTTATTCTTTTTTTTAAGATTTATTTATTTATTCGAGAGAGAGAGAGAATATAGACAGGGGCAGAGAGAGAGAGAGAGAGAGAGAATCTCAAGCAGACTCCCCACTGAGCATGGAGCCCAATGTGGGGCTCAGTCTCATAACCCTGAGATCACAACCTGAGCCAAAACCACGAGTTGGATGCTCAACCAACTGTGCCACCCAGGCACCCCAAGAACTTTAAAGAATTTTTTAAAGGAATTTTTAAAAGTGTGTGTGTGTATGTGTGTGTGCATGCATGCATGGGCGTGCATGTTCATGCACCTTAATAGTATTTTATTTTTCCTTGTTTAACTTTATACAATATAATATTTGTAATCTTCTGAGGCTTGCATTTTTCATTCCTAATGTTACTATGATTCTTTCATGTTATCATATGTAGCTATAGTTTATTTCCATTACTGTAAAATATTCCATTGTATTGAATATACCACCACTTATATATCCATTCTTCCTCTGATGGGCATATGGGCCATTTTCTGTTTTTGTGCTATTATGAAGGTTCTTATTCATGTGTCTTGAGGCACACATGCAAAAATTTCTCTGGGATAGGATAGGGAGATGGTGGGTAGGGGATACCTAGGAAGAGAACTACGAGATTAAAATTTTTTGAATTTTTTAATATTTAATGGTCGGTTTTACAAGAGAATGCCAAATTGTTTTCCAAAGTGTTCTTTTTATCAGTTTATATCCTTGCCAGCAATTTATAAGAGGTCTTATTAATCCCCGTCATTGGCATGGATTATAACTTTTTTTTTTTCCAAACAAATGGGTGTCAAATAATATCCCTCTGTGGTTTTGATGTTTTATTTCTCCAATTACAGTGAGGTTGTGAATGTCTTTTTAAGTTTCCTGGCCATATGTTTCTTCATCTATGAAATATCTGATCATGTTTTCTGCTCATCTACTGAGTTAGATCTTTCTTATACGTGTAGGAGTTTTTCATATATTCTTGATTCTAATATTCTGTAGAATAGATACATGGCAAACATCTTTTTCTAGTTTGCAGCTTATCTTTTCATTAATTTGTTGCTAGCACTTTTTGTATCTTGCCTAAAAAAATCCTCTTCAGTTCCTCCAACCCTGCTGCCAATATTTTTACCTCTGTTAAAATTTTGTTCTGTCTTATACATTTTAGAGTCAATTCATCAAGTTCCATGAACATCTGTCTATGATTGGCGTTTCATTAAATCTATGGATTAATTTAGGGAAAGTTAACATCGTTACGAAATTAAGTCTTGGGGCACCTGGGTGGCTCAGTCATTGGACGTCTGCCTTCGGCTAGGGTCATGGTCCCGGTGTCCTGGGATTGAGCCCGGCGTCCGTCCATCGGGCTCCCTGCTCCACAGGGAGTCTGCTTCTCCCTCCCCCATTCCCCCCCCTGCTTGTGTTCCCTCTCTTGCTGTCTCTCTCAGTGTCAGATAAATAAATAAAATCTTAAAAAAAAAAATTAAGCCTTCTTTCAGTGAACAGGGATATCCTCTCATTTAATTGGATCTTATTTAATTTCCATCAGCAAAATTTTTGTAGTTTTATAAGTACCCTTGCATTTTTTTTACTATGGTTTGTTGCTATTGTTAATAGTGTCTTTTTTAAAGTTATACTTTCTATTTGTCATCAGTGACTTGAATTGCAGCCACTTGCTTAGCTGTCCCATTTATATTAATTTAGTATGTAGATCACTTTGAGTTTTCTCTGCAGACAATCATGTTGTCTGCAGGTAATAAGAGTATTTCTTCCTTTCTAATCCTTACAATTTTAAGTTTTTCTGGTCTTACTTTGCTAACTAGAATCTTTGACACAATGTTAAATAGAATGATAGTGAGCACTCCTATGTTATTCCTGATTTTAAAGGGAATGCTTCTAACGTTTCTCCATTTAGGATGATGCTTATTACATGTTTTGTCTGTTTGCTTTTTGTTATCCTGGTTTGCTAAGAGTTTTTAATCATGAATAGATGTTGAATTTCTTCCAAAGTAAAGGAAGCTCAAGAACAGTGACAATAAAATCAGTGCATGATGCCACATTATATCCTAGATGGGGCAGAAGCCGTAATGGAGAATACTAGGACAAGTAATAAAATCTGAATATATGTTGTGAATTAGCTAATAATAATGTATCAATGTTATATTTCCCGAGTTTGATCATTATGCTGTGGTTCTCAAGATAATGCCTTTGATCTCAGCAGCACATGCTAAAATAGTTAAGGTTGGAAAGGGACATGATAATAACTCCAGCTCATTCTAAATGCTTCAGAAAACTTTCAAGAAATGGAGCATTCCCTTCTATTTTATTCCCCTTATACTGCCTCATGATCTGATACAGCTTTGCAAGTTCCAGCCATCAAATAAGCATTCCAGTCAACCAGCAGGGAAGAAGGAGGGAGGAACAACAGCATGTCCTCCTCCTTGTAAGACACTACCTGGAAATAACTCACTAAAATTCCACTTCTCTCATTGGCCAGAACATAGACATATGGCCACACTTAGCAGCAAGGAAGGCTGGGAAGTGTATTCTCTATTTAGTTTAGCCACGCTAAAAATCAGGGCTCTTATTGCTAAGGAAAAGGGGGAGAGTAGACATTGGGGTCAACCAGCAGTGTCTTCTACTACTACCTTGTGGGTGAATTCCATGACATGATGCATGCAAAGCTTGTGGTGCTTAGTAGGATTCAATTAAAACATGTCATTTCACGATTTCACTTGCATTATCCAATTTGATCCTCATAGTAATCATATGAGTTAGGACAAATATGATTGTAATTGCAGATTAGGAAACCAAGACTCAGGCTAATTACAGTTGTTGCTGCTGGTGGTAGTTTTTGTTCGATTTGTTTTAAAGAAGGAGGCAGTAGAATCAAAGCATTTACCTTTCCCTAAATTAATCCACAGATTTAATGAAACGCCAATCATAGACAGATGTTCATGGAACTTGATGAATTGACTCTAAAATGTGTAAGACAGAACAAAATTTTAACAGAGGTGAAAATATTGGTAGCAGGGTTGGAGGAACTGAAGAGGATTTTTTAGGCAAGATACAAAAAGTGCTAGCAACAAATTAATGAAAAGATAAGCTGCAAACTAGAAGAAGACTAGCTCCTCTAGACAGAATCTACCTCCCACAAAGTCCTGCAATTCTTTGTTCTGTGACATTCTCAATAGTCTGGCACATAAATCGGCAGGGTATGGGACAGAAGCAGGTCCACTGATGGCCACTGTGGGGCGCTTTCCACTGTATCCCATAGGAACTACGTTGCTGGAAATGACACAGACCTCCGGCAGCCGCCTCTCCTTCCCAAAAGTAGAAATCCAAACAAGTAAGTCCTATTACATAACCCATTCACAGATAATAAAAACCAAAGCCAGCTGTTATTGAGTGCATTACTACATTACCAGGCACTCTGCTAAAACCTCCCTCACATTAGCTCACGTCACCCTTACAATAGCCCCAGAAGATAGGTAGGCTTATACTCCTCTTTCTCAGGTAAGGAAACAGTTTGAGAGACCCAATATATTTTTTAAATATTTAAGAAGAATAATATATGTACACTGGAAGAGTTGTGTTTTTCCTGGTCTGTGAAAAGCATTTGATCTGAAGTCATGCTTACATATTATGGGTAACACTCTTGATTGCCTAACTGATAGCCATTCTCCCCTCCTTTGTTGTGCACAGGTAAAATCCTTTGACGGGGAAAATTCTGTAACAAGTGGTATAGACAATTCCATAGGTCAGTACTGTAATGGAAAAATATATGGTAACTATGTTATTATCTGCCGACTTTAAGAATGGTGCTTTAAACTCTGTAGTTCATAGCAACCAGAAGAGAGCATTTCATTTGATTGTAGGCAGTGTAAAGACAAAAATTAGGTGTCTTGCAAAGGATATGGGGATTCGGGGACTCTCAATTACTCTCAATTACTGTACAAAGCTTCCAAAGTCACAGGCAGTTAAAGCTTGATTTGCTGCCCCTTGTTGGATATGAGGCAAAATCCTCATGGTGCTGCCTGTGTCAGGTTAAGATTCCACTCTAGAGCTCTTGATAGTCTATTCCATATAGTCTTCTATCTCTTGCATGTCCTATCAACCCACCTATAAAGACCAGTGTGGTTACAAAGCCAGTGGAATGTGGGACGCCTGGGTGGCTCAGGTCATGATCCCAGGATCCTGGGATCAAGTCCCGCATCAGGCTCCTTGTTCAGCGGGGAGCCTGCTTCTCCCTGCTACCTGCCGCTCCCCCTGCTTGTGTTCTCTCTCCCTCTCTGACAAATAAATAAATAAAATCTTAAAAAAAAAAAAAAACAAAAAACAAAGGAATGGAACGTGAGTCATTCTGTCACCAATGGTGTTTCAGCTGGACAAAAAGATTCAGATGTGTCCTGATGTGTTTAGTACATAACGTTTCTTGCACAAATGCAGTTAGCTCCTGAGATCTCATAGGCCATCTCTGTGAGCCCACTGTTAGCGAGAGGAGACCAGCTTTGGGGAGAAACCCAGCCCCTTGACACAGCCGTAAGTCATCTGGTGGAAATAATGGGCTTCAGCAAATCTTTGTGTGTACATAACATGAGCATAAACAGTGTTTCCATGACTTTTTGAAAATTATGAAGCCTTTTAACTAATCACTAAGTCCATTTTTTTAAAGCATGTCCCTGTGCCTAGCACAGTGAAAATATGGGGAGAATTGTATGACACAACAGAATTGCTTGGATGGGGACAAAAATCAGGTACACTTAAAATAAATCTGTGAATTGTTAAAATGTAAAATTTAAAGAGTTAAGTATAAAAGTTTCATGATGGGAGTGCTCAGTGCGGACTCAGGGAAGCTATATGTGTTCATTGTAAAATTCCAGGCAATACAGAGTGCACAATGTAAAATTCTGATTAAGTTCCAAGCAATGTTTTGTAAAGGGCACCAGCCCTACATTACCCTACTGTGTAACCTTGGACACGTTACTTAACCTCTCTGTCAACTGAAACTATTGTGAGGAAATGAGGTAGTATGTGCATTATGAGGATGTGAGGAATTATTCTGGGTGGTTGTGAGATGGTATTTAAACTTCTAAAGACCCCAGAGGTTGGGGGGCAGGGTGAGAAAGCTATATCTGCGATTTTAATCATTATAATTGGGGGTACAATGAATTGACTTTTGTTTGAATTAGCTTCAGATATGTAGGAAGAATCCTTGCAACAGGTAAGGGTGAAATGATCTCCATGATCCCTCCCAGCTTTGAAATTTCCATATATCTGGAATAAACCTGTAGTCACATAGGGTAAAGGACAGACCCCAAAGAACATGGTTATAGGTGGGGGCTAGACTGGAAAGAGGACTTTGGGGCTCTCTTCAGATCCCAGTGACAGATGCTGCCGAGTGCATCTCTATTCCTAAGACAAATGTTTCCATACAGTGCTTTGCTGGAATGAATTGAGGTGAGGGCAGACCTCCCCCTTCCTCAGTCCAATCCCTGAGGTTCAGAGAGGAGATTTCTGATGAAGTGGATGGCTCTCTGTGTGTTTTTGAAAAGCCAGCTCTGTGGGTTCAGCTGCTTTGTAGGAGAAGGGAGACTTGATCCAGACCTGAGAAAATGAATTCTTTTCAGCATCTCTTCCACCACCATCATCTGGGACCACTTCAGTAGCCTTCTAAACTGTCCACCTAGATCCACTCTGGCCCACTGCCTATCAACTCTCCACTCAGCAGCTTGAAACACAAATCTTCCTCTTCTTCTTCTTCTTTTTTAAAGATTTTATTTATTTATTTGTCAGAGAGAGAGAGGGCACAAGCAGGGGGAGCGGCAGGCAGAGGGAGAGGGAGAAGCAGGCTCCCCGCTGAGCAAGGAGCCCGATGTGGGACTCGATCCCAGGACTCTGGGATCCTGACCTGAGTCGAAGGCAGACAACTGACTGAGCCACCTGGGCATCCCTTGAAACACAAATCTGAAAGCTTCCATTGCTCCTCACATAAAGACAAAAATTCCTAACATGGCCTAGAAGACCCTGTTTGGTTTGGCCTCTTCTACATTTAAGACTCATCCCCTACTGGCCTTCTTCTGTCCCACACACTTACTGAATGCTTACCATCCCAGAGCATATGCTCCTCTCCATTCTCATCATTATGTGAACTCCTACTCATACTTCAGGTACCAGTTCCAGGTCACCTCCTCAGGGAAGCCTTCCCTGACCAGACTGAGGTTCCCTATTCTAGGCTGTCATGTTGATGCAGGCAGGATGGGTCTGAGGACCAAGAGGGTCCTTAGCTTCATGCAGGGTGGAAATCAAACAAGAGCTGAGAGGAAGTGAGAGCAGAGATGATTGAAGACAAAGAGAAAGCAGATACAGATAGTGTTTGGGAGACTTGGAAAGGAATATCCTGAGTCTTGTCTTTGCTTGGGGGTCTGGAATTTTTAACTGAGGGCAGTGGTCTGGTGTATGTGTCTCTCAGGCATCCAGGAACTGATCGAACAAGGCGAGTGCTCAGGTGTTCTCCATAAGTCATTTATGCTTTGGAGTCAGGGGTCTTAGCATCAAGGTGTTTGGAGTCAGTGGTCTTGGAGAACGTTCATGAAGACCTCACCTGGTCACTCCTTAGATGCTATCTATCTATTCTGCTGGAAGTCTCCAAAGACATCATTAACTCCTTGACCTTTACAAGGTAGACATTCATTAGGCGTGTGTAAAGTAGGGGTGCAGGTTCTACCAAGAATAGAAGCAGGGAAAGAAACAAAGAAAAAAAAACCCAGCTTTTTCTTTCATAGGGTCCCTTTGGTTTCCTCTCCCAATCTGGCCATGTGATGTGCATCTCCTTCATTGCACCCGTCACATTTACAATTTTACATCTGTTGTGATTATTTGATTTGCAGTTGAGTGCCTTTGATTCATGTCTATCTCCCCCCAAGTCTTCATAAGGACAGGCCTCTGTGTCTGGTTACTTACCGTTTTATGTCCAGTTCTCAGCACATCGCCAGGCACCTAATTAGCACACAAACACACAGTTTTTTGTTGAGTGAATGAATGAACATCATCTATACAAGTATTGCCCAATATCCCATAAAATGGTCCTAAGGGAAAAAAAAGTGAAATGAGTTTAGTAAATGCTTTATGCCATGTTATCCAAGCCTCTACCCCTACCCCATGTGTCTTTGCATATAAAAGACTCCGGAAGGTCCTACAGTCAAGAAGCCCTCAACTTGATTTGACCATAGAATGTAAGCCAGGGTCCTCTAGGACAGACTCTGGGCACCGTTTCTACTCAAGGGAGAGCCCTTGGATGCCTCTGTGAGTGCTGTTTTTGGAGCCAGCAAACGGCAGGAAGAGTTCTAAATGGTTCCTAAGAGGAATTTCCCAGGAGTGAAGCTGCCATGGCAAGTCTAGAATTTAAGATTTTAAAAATAAAGCCACAAGCACAAACAATCTCTATGAATAGAAGCTGCATCATTAGCTGAAGAATGGACTCTACTCAGCAGAATTTGTACCACAATAAGTACTTGTTCAAGAGAGAAAGTCTCTGGAGTGACCACAGGTCAGCTAGTGGGCCCATCTTTTAATAGAAAGGATAATCATATGATTAAACTTAAAACTCAGCCGTGACGGAAAGTTTTAAGCTTTGATAGCTAACGGATGGCTACTTTTGCTTATTGAAGTATAGTTGATACACAATGTTACATTAGTTTTAGGTTTAGGGCATGTGATTCAAAATGTATGGGTATTTTAACTAGCTAGTTAGCGGAAGACTGTGGAATCATAAACCACAGGGGTCAAAGGATATCACCCAGTAACTGGATTTAAAGAGATACCACTAACACTCTGAGGGTAAATAAATACTGATCTTCCCTTGTTGGTTTTGTGATAAACATTTTGTCTACTGCTATTTATTCTAGGATTTAACTTTAACTTCCTTTTTGTCAAATCCAATGTTTTCATTTTTTCCACCAGTGTTCACCCTCCTCGATCTTTTGGTGTCTTTTTGACGGTGCTCCACAAGCCTCCTTCTTGAAAATCTCTCTGCCCTTGTTTCTGTGGCCAGCACTTTCAATTCAATTGCATTTTAACCAATATTTATTGATCATCTGCGATGTGCCAGACACTGGGCCATCATCATTCATTTATTAACTCATTCATCAACATTAATTGAGTTCCTACTGGATACCGGGCACCATGCCAGTGACTGAGATAAAAAAATTAACAAGATACAGTCTTGATCTAGGACCTGCAAAGTCCAGTGAAGGAGAGGCTAGAGGATCATGGAATGGCAAGGCTATAATAGAAGTACAAACTCGGGGACTGTGGCCCCAGAGAAAGAATCAATTGTGGGAGGGGAGTATGGTGCATTATACCGTGCCTGGCACATGCTAAATCTTTAATAGATATTGTCAGAGGAACACAAAACCTTTCAGACAGAGTGACTTGTATGAATAGGGGGTCTTCAGGAAACCCTACTGGCTAAAGTAGTAATTTTCAACTCAGTGGGGCAGAATATCAGATTCCCTGGCGGCAGGAAAAGGGTGGTGACGGGGATGACGTTTACCTGAAAGAGATCTTTTTTCCTACTGTTATTATTTAACTGATAAATTTTATGCACATGCATATTTAAAACCATATTATATAAATTATTTACATGTTCAATTTTATACACTTATATCTCAATGAGAACAAAATTATTGTTTTTATAATACAAATTACAAAAATTGAAGCTCAAACTAGCAAAGCTGGTAGAGAAATATAGAAGATACAGGGTTCTGCAACAAAGTCACAGTCCTCTTGAGGGTCTGGTGAGATTTTTCTGTTTAACGAAAGGGGGAGCAGAATATTGGGTTGCCAAGGACTGTATCCTTGTAGGCGGGGGTTTGTCAACCAGGGTCAGAATCAAAATCGCCTGGGGGGGGGGTGTCTCTCTTTTTTTTTAAAGATTTTATTTATTTATTTATTTAACCCTATGACCCAGCAATTGCACTGCTAGGTATTTACCCCAAAGACACAGATGTAGTGAAAAGAAGGGCCATATGCATCCCAATGTTCATAGCAGCAATGTCTGCAATAGCCAAACTGTGGAAAGAGCTGAGATGCCCTTCAACAGATGAATGGATAAAGAAGATGTGGTCCATATATACAATGGAATATTACGCAGCCATCAGAAAGGATGAATACCCACCATTTGCATTGACATGGATGGAACTGGAGGGGATTATGCTAAGTGAAATAAGTCAAGCAGAGAAAGTCAATTATCATATGGTTTCACTCATATGTGGAACATAAGCAATAGCATGGAGGACATTAGAAGAAGGAAGGGAAAACTGAAGGGGGGGAAATTGGAGGGGAAGATGAACCATGAGAGACTATGGACTCTGAGAAACAAACTGAGGGTTTCAGAGGGAAGAGGAGTGGGAGGATGGGTTAGCCCAGTGATGGGTATTAAGGATGGCACATATTGCATGGAGCACTGTGTGTTATACGCAAACAATGAATCATGGAACACTACATCAAAAACTAATGATGTACTATATGGTGACTAACATAACATAATAATAAAAAAAGATTTTATTTATTTATTTATTTAGAGAGAGAGAGAGAGCGAGAGTAGGGGGAGGAGCAGAGGAAGAGGGACAAGCCGACTCCCTGCTGGGCAGGGAGCCCTACCAGGGCTTAATCCTAGGACCTGAGATCATGACCTGAGCGGAAATCAAGACTCTGTAGCCCAACCCACTGAGCCACCCAGCACCCCTGGGGGGTGGGTGGGTCTCATTTAAAAAAGCACATTCCTGGGCCCTACCTATTTTAGTCAGGCTTCTCCAGAGAAACAGAGCCACTAGGATATAGAAGGATAGAGACATAAGTATAGACAAGTCCAAGATCAGCATTCAGCAAGGTGGAGACCCCAAGAGCCGACTTTTCAGTTTGAGTCAGAAGGCAGGAAAAGACCAATGTCCCAGTTCAATGAGCCAGGCAGGAGTTGCTGTTTTTTACTCAGCCTTTTTATTCTATTCAGATCTTGAACTGATCTAATAAGGGCCACTCACATTAGGGGGAGGCAATCTGCTTTACTCAGTCTACTGATTTAAATGTTAATCTCCTCCAGAAACACCCTCACAGACACACCCAGAATAATGTTTGACCACTGGTCCTGGGCGCCCTATGGTCATCACAATTAACCACCACACCACCAGATATTTGAGTGCATCCTGAAATTTGAGACCTTTGCAGGCCATTTGGAACCCTGGAAGATTTTATTTATTTGGCAGAGAGAGACACAGCAAGAGGGGGAACACAAGCAAGGGGAGTGGGAGAGGGAGAAGCAGGCTTCCCGCTGAGCAGGGAGCCCGATGCAGGGCTGGAGCCCGACGCAGGGCTCGATCCCAGGACCCCGGGATCATGACCTGAGCCACCCAGGCCGTCTGGTGGAAGGTGAATGGTGGTGGGGTAGGGAAGGTGAGACAGGATGCAGATTGGGGTAGAACCAGATTGGAGGACAGGAACTTATTTTGCAAGACACAGTGATGTGAGCCTCTTCGCCCCAGTGCTGATGACTCCTGTACCCCTCCCTGTCGCTACATTATAAATGACCCCGACACTTAGCAATTTAAAAGAAGAGCAGATCAGGAATTTGAGAAGGGCAACCCTGGGCAGGTGAAGCTTGAAATTTCCTATGTTGTTGCTGTCAGATGTTGGCTGACGCTTCAGTCGCCTCCTCGGGACCAGGTACCCACGGTGGGTCACTGACACGGTTGGCATTGGGCATTGGCTGTATCTGCCACACACCACCTCTGCAGCAGAGCAGTCTGAGGGCAGTCCGACTTCTTCCATGGCTCAGGCTTCATTGCAAGAGAAACAGGCAGAAGGCACATGGTCTTTCTGACCCATGCCCAGAAGTCACACAGCATCACGTCTACCTTCTTTCTCTTAGTCAAGCAGTCAAGAGCCTGCCCAGATTCAAGGGGAAGGGAATTAGTCTCCACCTCTTGATGCAGGCAGTGGCCAGATCCCAGTATAGAAGAGCATGTGGGATGGGAGGTATCTTGGCCATCTCTGGAAGCTACAGTCTGACATAGCTCCCAAGCCCACCTCTTCTGTCCTGATAGGCTTACTCCTGTTTTGTTTTATTTTATTTTATTTTATTTTATAGATTTTATTTATTTATTTGAGAGAGTGACAGAGAGATTGAGAGAGAGCACAAGCAGGAGGAGAGGCAGGCAGAGAGAGAAGCAGACTCTCTGCTGAGCAGGAAGCCTGACACAGGACTCTATCCCAGGACACTGGGATCATGACCTGAGCCGAAGGCAGACCTTTAGTCGACTGAGCCACCCAGGCGCCCCTTATGCCTGTTTTATATACAAAATGGCCCACAAGATATCTCCATTCGAAAGTCTTGTGTCAACTCAAACTCAAGTCTAAGACAGAATTTACCACAAAACCATCTCGATAATCTTATTATTTTGTGAATGTGGTAACCTAAAAAAACCACATAGACTAAACCTTTTATCTTTGCCTTTTCTTTCTCTAAAAATAACTTGCTACCACTCCTGTCTTTTCTTCCTTCTTCACACTGGCTCTCGGATTCTCTTCATCCCCTGCCATCAGCCCGTCTAGCTCCTCCTCACCTCTTGTTCCCTGCTGCTCTTTTCATCCCCATCGCTGCCCTTGCTCCTCTACCCATTTACCTATTCCAGCCTGGTTAGTCTTGCCCAGATCCCACACCCTACTTTCCTCCTCCACATTCTGGAGTGGCCTCTGATGGAAGTCCACTTATCTCAGTTTCTGCCAACGGGTCCCCTGGAAACTGAACTCTGAGACAGAATAATTTAGCACGAAGGGTGTTTCTCCAGGAGTGACTTTGAGAGGGACACCTGCCGAAGGTCAGGGAAGGAACAAGGACTGGGAAGAAGAAGAGGTGGAGCTGAGAACAGACCCAGCAGTAGCCGTGGCCAACCCCATGGGGAGCTCTGGAGTTAAAATGTCACCCTAGTTAGTGGCCTTCAGAGTTGTCCCAAGACGGGCTGAGAGGCTGGGCCTTGACATTTCTACACTGTTCTGTCATTAGATAGGCCACAGTGGGCAGGAGCATGACCTTGGTCAAGGCAGCTCTCTGCACTTGGGGGACCCTCTACAGTGGCTGACAGCGGCAGGTATCCTCCCCCAGCACTCCTGGGAGCTGGAGCAACAAGTCCTCCTGGCCCCAGACTACTCCCCAACCAGTACCCTTGCCTCTTCAATCACATCCCCGGTGCACACCCTCCTGGTGCTCCCAAGTTCAACCTCAAGTCCTTCTTTCATTTGACCTTCAGCCAACTCCATTCCATACCACTCTCTCCATTTTGGCTTACTCTCTGACTGCTTTGTGTACCCAGTCCAACTAGGTTATGGACTCGGGGAGGGAAGGAGTGGAGGCATGCCTCTCTTCCAGGATGTTCAGCACAGAGAGAAGTACGTATCCATTTATAGTCAAAGCTCAAGAGATGCTTGGCGACCTGTTAACCAGAGCCTCTGATGAATGTAGAGATTGCTCAGAGCGTACTGATTCCGATTTCCATCACCATAGCGGAAGGAAAACACCACCTCATTGTCCTTCTGGGGGGAGTGGAGGAGAGGAAAGGTAAAACCCATGCTGGCCTCCCAGAGCTTGCTGTGCCCGGTCTGGAGGGGACCAGGGCCTGGATACCAACCTCACTCTGCCTTGAACAATAGTCTGAGGTCCTCCTTCCCATCCCTTTGTTCCTGTGCACAAAGCAGAGCCCGGGATCTTTCTTGGTCTCACGGGGTGCTGAGTACATTTAACTAATTAATGGCTATAAAGTGTGGCCCAAATGCCAAGTGTGATTATGCGGACCAATTATTTTTGCCTGGAGAGGCATCATTCCAGCCATTGTAGAGGGAGGGAGATAAAAGATAGTGTGTTTTCTGGGAGCCCAGGAGAACAAGGGCTGTTTTCCTGCCCTCAGGCAATGGATGGGGAACCCGGATATGGCTTTCTTATGCCCTGGGCATACTGAGCCAGGAACCCCTCATAGGATCACTTTCTCTTTGTAGCTTCATTACTGCTTTGGGGTGAGGGAAGTATGCTGCCAGAAACCACCACCAAGCTGGCTTTGATGTGTGCTGGGGTTCTGAAGACCAAGCACAGCAACACCCCTCCCGCCGGACCCCAGAAAGGTCATGGGCAAAATTCACTTGGGGTTTCCCGGCCACATCCCCATGTCTGAAATTGAAAAGCCTCTGCAACGATAGTAATAAATCAAAAATAAAGTACTTTGGGGCCCCCTAAACTGAAGTTTCCACGTGGTTTTTCTATTTAGAGTTCTGTTTCTCCCTCCGGGTAGATTTTATAAATAACCATTGGGAATGCTAAACAGAATTCAATTTCCATATTGATTCTTTTTCTTTTCATGTAAGAAACACCAAGTAATTTCATATCTGTGACCTTTCTCCCTGAAGGTTTGTCAAGTTAGATAATACAAGTAGAAAAATAAATAGGAAAGGAAGAGAAGGAGGGAACAAAGGTGGGGTAACAACTTAAGTAACTTAGAAAGAAACGTAATTCCATCTCGTGTCTTGAGATAAATACAGAGCCGTCCCCATACCCTCACCTTGCATAGTTGAAGTCCTAGGCTAATGCTAGTTAACACTTGACACACTTGCCATGTGCCCAGCATGATTGGAAGGTGCTTTATAGGCATTATCTCATTTACTTCTCACGTTAACCCTGGAAGTAGATACTATTATTCACCCATTTTACAGAGTAGAAACTGAGGCCTATAGGAATTAAATACTCCAAGTGTCCGTCTGACACCATAGCCCAGGCTCCTAACAATGTCACTCTGGGGAACACCATACACGTGTATGAAAATGTCATTTTTATCAAGGAAATCCAGGGCACAGTAAGGTCCTGGGATGAAGATACTCTCATGCCGGGTCCCTCTGGACACCTGAGAAGCAGCCTATCCTACCCTGTTCACCCACTCAGAGACTATGCAGTCTCAGAAGCTTTCCTGGTAATGTCTAGACCTCTAAGCTTCTTCCAGGAGGTAGGAAGTACTATTGAACCTCTTTTCTCTAAGCAAAATGGGAGTCCATGTCCATTATTTATACTGGCTCAGAAATAATCTTAAAAAAAAATGTTGTTTCATATGAAGAACTTTCATATACACACCTAGAGGTTGTGTGCCCTCTCCGCCACCAGCCTAAGGCAGTCCCTGCCCCCGTGATGGACTCTCAGAGCCTGCTGGATTTTCCCTTCAGAGTGCTTGTCATGCTATGGAACCAGATAATGGCATAACTCTTCGTCCAGGATCACTTTGCCCCGCCAGACTGGAAATTCCATGGGGCAGCGACCGAGTCTGTGCAGCATCCCCAGGGCCTAGTACAATGACTGGTACGGAATAGGTGCCCAGAGACTTCCAGAGGAATAAAGGAGGCTTATTCATGGCACAATTTGTTTCTGAGCAAGTGCTCCAAGACAAACCTGCTTCTCTGAAACCTTTAAAGATCCAGTTAAGTTTTCAGACAAAATAAAGGCATTTTTCAATACACGATTACAATTGTTTTTGAAATGAGAGTAATGGCCGGCTTGCCACTGTGGTGAAGAATATCGGTTCCGGAAGCAGAGGGTCTGGTTCTCAGCCTCTGACTTGGATCACTACTCTCAGCATGCTGGTCAAGTGTTTTCATTCCTTGGTGTGTCCATTTCCTCCTGGGGAAAGTGGGGCTAATGCCAAAGTCAAAGCCATGACATAGAAGTTCAATGAGTTAACACATAAATGAGTGTTGGCAATTGCACCGGCTGCACGGGAATCCGTAAACGTCAGCTGTTACTGTCAAATCGGAAATCAGTACGCTGTTATTATCTTAGAACTCACAGATTTGTATGCTGCAGATTTGTGTCATTCCTAAAAGTTCACAGGATCTGAAAGCTAATTGAGGCCAGGTGTAAAGGTATCTGGACCCCATGTCCCTGCTGTCAGGTTGCCTTACGAGGCCAGAGAGAACCTCTCCCAACCCCAGCCGCCAAGCATCATTTATTTTATCGCCTTTGTCCCGTGGCTGCAGGAAGCAGGGAAGTCCTGGCTTTCTCAGGCCTCTGGTGGGGCCTCTGGTGGGGCCTCTGGTAGAGCCTGCTCTACCACCTGGTTGGATTAGATGGCCTCATTCAGAGAGCCTGTGACTCCATGAGAAGAGCAGGTACCACACTCAAAGTCATTCGAGTGGGACCATCATCCTCCCCTCCCCGCCCATTCTCCCTTCCGCTCCGCAACTCTCCCTATTCACTTTGCTTTAATTCACCCTTCAGATTTTACCCCCAGGCACTTCAAATGGCCAAACTTCCTGACTTAGTAACAAAAATTCACTGCTTTGAGCACTTTGCAAAATGTTAACTCAAAACCCACAGAAACGCAACGGGCTCGGTGCTAGAGTTCCCTCCATTTTACAGGTGATGACACGGAGGGGAAGGGAACTTAGCCGACTTGTCCAAGGTCACTCCGCTGGGAAGTCGAGAGTCAGCGCTCGAACCAGCCTCTGGGCTATGCCACACCACACTGCCTCTGAAGGGGGTCTCCCCACCCTGTCCCTGGGGAGCTCTCCTTGAACGTTCTCCACCACGTCTGCCGTCCTGGAAGAGAAACGAAGATGTGCGAACAAACTCAGGCAGGCAGGGAGGGGTGTGGTGGAGTGGGGAGGAGTATAGGCTGTGGAGCTGGACCGCATGGGTTACCATGCTGGGTTTTGGACTTACAACCCTGGGAAGAAATGGGAATAACAATAGTAATAGTAATAATAATAATAAGTATCTTGTATGGTCGTACTGAGCATTAACTTCCACATTAAGCACTTAGAATAGTGTCTGGCATATAATAAGGCCTCGGTACCTTTTTTTTCTGCCTTTTTTGGGGGGGTCTTTTTACATTCTCGAGAGACAGAAGCAGCAATGAATGCTTTTGTAGAAAGAATGGTAGGCTTGGAGTCAGGAGATCAGGTCTGGTGCCTCCTATCTCTTGCCTACTGTAAGATCACATGTACAGCACTTTTCTTCTCTGAGGCCTCACTTTTCTCATCCCAAAATGGGTATGAAAATAATTTCACCCCACGGAGATAGCGCCTGTAAGAGAGCGTCGTAAATTCTAAAGCTAAAACACGGTGCCAACAGTGATTAAAGAATTGTCTCATTTTGTTATTACGGCTTCTCCTAGGAGTAGGCAGATTGGTGCCTTTCAGGTCTTCAGACGAAAAGCACCTCCAGTTTTTAGAATCCTACCACTGGAGGTTAATTCTCCCACTGGAGAGTCTCCTGGGCTTTTTGGTTTTCGAGCCTCGCTTATTAAGGAAGTCCCAGGAAGTGGAGAGCCCAGTGTGTCTGGGGGGAGAGAAGTCTCAGGGACGAGAAGGCTGTCTTGAAGGAGTTGGCAGGCTGCCACGGGGCGAACTGGTCAGACTTTCGAGTCCCTCACCCAAGAGGCAAGAACTGGATCTCTGAGTACAGGTGACAAGGGGCAGCTTCGGTGTCACAAAAAGAGCAGATTGTTATTTGAATATAGCTCTCAGAATGTGGAAAAGGCTACACGGATGTGAGTGCCCTGTCAGCAGAGGTATTCAAGTAGAGAGACTTGAGACCACCCGGTGGGGAATGGGATAGAGGGCCCTATAATGAGGTGTGTGGTGGTGGTGGTGGAGGGGGGGAACCTAGTTGACCTGAGCCTGGGAATTCTAGCTCGTCCTAGGAAGGCAGCAGGTCATGGGATGGGGGGTGCCCAGCCAGGGAGAAAAAGGACCGCCAAGGGGGCGGCTGATGGAGCCCAGGCCCAGCTCTGCCGAATTCACTGTTTTGCCAAGGGCAGTCCCAGTGTCTTCGCTCTGGGCCCCGGAGCCTGGAGCTGTACACAATCCACTCATTCATTCGGTTACAACTGCAAACATTCGCCAGCCCGAGAATCAAGGACCCCGCAGCAACGTGCGGGGATCGCCTGCGCAGGGGAGCCTCTCGCTCGGCCACCGGCAGAGGGCAGGAGAGACACATTTTACATTCTCTGCAGGTGCCCAACTGCAGAGGCCGGAGCCAAGCTTCTCCACTGGGGAAACTGGGTCACTCGGTCCTGGCAGGCGGCAGACATCGCAAGAGGGTGGGCATCGGCACCCTCGGGCCCCTGACCTGGTGGAATTAGCCCCTGCTTGCAGAAGGAAGAGTGAGATCCATAACATGGAGGGCTCAGGGCCAGGGGGAGAAGGCTAGAGGGATCTCGTCCCAGCAGAGGGTTTCCTGGGGCTCCCACTAGAGAAGAGAAGGTGGGCAGGGGGAGGCCTGCCAAGGCAGGGAGGGGTGAGGTTTGCTTCAGAGAGAACCTGTGACCTCACTAAGGAGTTGGAAGCTCTCTTTAGGGCTCGGTTGAAACCTCCATTGGCAGGTGGGGGGAAGGGCTGACTGGCTGGTTTTGAGTCAGTGCTCAGGAGGCAGGTTTGGAGTCAGATTGGCTTGTGTCCTGGTTTTGCCACGTATAAGTTGCAGGACCTTGGGCAAATTATTTTCATACCTCAGTTTCCTTTTTCATAAACTGGTGGCGCTATTATGAAGATGAAGTCAGAAGAATGACATGAGCATGCCAGAGTATTCTTCTTTCTCCCCTCCCCCCCGTCCTGATGGGCATCATCTGCCCTGGGTGACAATGGAAGCAGGGACCTTCTGAGCATGGCAGCGAGGAGGGGATGCCCACGGTGCTGGCAGTCTCGGCAGGGTGTGAGCATTCTGCGGGGATGACATCGCAGGAAGAGATGCGGGAAGGCTTCTCCCCACCCTCCTCTTCATCCCACAGCACCCCTGCGACAGGGAGAGTCAAAGGCCTGGGGAAAGCGTGTCTCTGCCTCTCTCAAGCTGTGGTATCTTGGCATCTTTGAGGCTTGAGAAATCAGGGAGGTGGGAACAGACCTGGCAGGAGAGGGGACTTGGAGGATAGCAGGGGGAAGGAGCCACTCCTGACACTCCAGCTCCTCCCATGGACCCTGTGATGGTTAGGAGAGCCACTTGAACCCGAAGTCAAGGACTCATTTATGCATTCGTTCAGACTGTGCGCTTCCTCCATTCACCTGCAGCAAGGACTGTGCCGCCCTTCCTCTGCAGTAGAGGGATGGTGGGTGCTGGTGTTCTACGGTCTTCAATGCTTGCTGGGTGTTAAGGAGGAAGGAATCGTGGAGAACTAATTTGAACCCTCAGTTTTACAGTAGATTAAAAAGAAAAAGCCAAAACACTGAGGCTCAGAGAACAGTGGGGCAGGGAAAGGAAAGTTCTTGTCCTTGTCAATTGCTTCTAGAAGCTTCATCTGTCACTGTTTGAAGAAAGTGGCTGGATCTCTATAGTGAGAGTCTCTTCCTCTCCCTGAGGATTTCCCTTTGCCCACATCCTCCCTACTTCACCCCTGGCCACTTCTTACATTACCCAGCCTCAGGTGTGAGGCGGAGCGAGCTCTCCCATCCCCAGGCTGGGGTCTAGGGCTCCAAGGAGCTGCTGGTGTTTCTTTCTTTTTTCTTCTTTTAAGATTTTATTTATTTATTTGAGAGAGAGAGAGAGGGAGAGAGAGAGCAAGCAGGAGGAAGAGCAGAGGGAGAGGGAGAGAGAGAATCTCAAGCAGACTCCGTGCCGAGCACAGAGCCTGGTGTGGGGCTTGATCCCAGGACCCCAAGATCATGACCCCAGTCGAAACCAAGAGTCAGACGCTTAACTGACTGAGCCACCCAGGCACCCCGCAGCCGGTGGTTCTGAGGTTGAGGAGGACTGAGGAGCATAATGTGTTAAAACCAGCTGAGTCGGAATCCCAGCACTGCCATTTGCTGGCTGTGAGACGTTGGGCAAAATACTTCCTATCCCAAGCCTCAGTTTCCTCCTCTATAAATGGGCAGAGCAGTAGTATTTTCCTTATAGATACTATTCCTTACAGTCCCTCTTAATCTGAGATTGGAAGCAAGAATAAACTCAACAGCCTTCTTTTTCCTTGGGAAAGTCCAATAGCAGAACCCCAAAGCAAAGGGGTGGAAGCCAGAAGTTGGAATCTTCTAGTCCAGGTCCTAGGAGCTTTCGAGTGGTAGAAATAGCCCAGGGCTGTGGCCCAGCACATCTCTGCCCCCAGACTGCAGTGTGACTGGTTCCTGGTTGCTGTGCCTTTTGGCCCTTAGTATCCTTCTCTGGATGATGGAGAGGTTGGGCATAGTGAGCTCCAGGGTCCCTGCAGCCCTGCGCCCTCTGACACTCCCAGACACAGAGCCAGGCCTTCGTTCATTGGGCTGCAGCCCGGACCTCACACAGCCACTGTAGCTAAAGAGGTCGCACTTGGCTGGGCTCTGGCCCACTTCCCGGAGGAGGTCACTCGGCCCCAGGGAAGCCCCTGGTTTGCTGGTTTGGATGCTGTGAAGGAACAGGCAACAGAGACTTTGGCCTATTGGCATCTGGTTCCGGCCAAAGCTTTTCAGGGAAGGAGGAGGAAGAACAGCGGGGCTGGCAGAAGCCGTGATAAACAGCCTGGAGCTCAGAGTCTGTGGCCTTGCTTTGCCATCCACAGCCTCAGCCACCCGGGAAACGTGAAGACTCGAAAGGCGACAATGGCCAGGGGCCCAGGGGAAGTCTCTGGTTTGAGGAGTCCTGGGTGAGGGATGGATTCCACGTGAGGGGAAAAGTACTGGCAGGAGGAGGCTCTGCCAAGGCAAACACGCAGGGGCCAAAGCAGGTACCCCATCCCTGACTCAGGCAGTCAGTAAGCCGTGGCCGAGGTGCCCTCTGTGTGAGGCTGCGGGTGGCAGCCATGGGGGTAGCAGCGGGGGGCTCAGACAGGGCTGGCTCGCAGGACTTTAGGATCCATGGGACATGTACGTGGCGTGGACCACACACACGTGGTGGGGCAGGGGAGGGGAGGAAAACCTCAACCCCAGGGGGCTCCCAGGAGGCTGCTCAACACTGTCGGGCAGGAGATAGGTCAGTTTTCTTCCCTTGGGCAGTGAATCCTACTGAATACCCGCCCCCCATTCATTTAGGACTACACATGCCAGGCATACCTGCCCCTGTAAGGTCAGGGTCAGGCGTTGACTTGTTGGCTCTAGTGATGGCCGTCCGGACGCAATGGAGGTCGGTGTGGTTACGGTCACTCTGGTTTGCAGGTAAGCAAATGGAGGACTCCTCAGAAGTGCTTCACCCCGGTTGGCCAGTTTCTGAGGCATGTCCACCTATCTTCCAATCTTGTGTCCGTTCCAGTAAGATGCCCACCCCACCCCCGTCCTCCTGTTGCAGTGTAGCAAGGATGAGTTACACCCCACCCCCACCCCCATCCTATGCAGACTGGGCAGATGTTGCCAGAAAGGTAGACATTTCCAGGGAAAATGGGCTACTCTGGTTGCCTGTCCCCACTATAAGTGGAGAAACAGCTCAGTGATTACTGGTCAGCAGGAGATGCCCAGTTGCCCTCTCCTTCCACAGAAGCTTCAGCCGGGGACCCATCCCCCCACCCCACCTCATCTTGATGTCTCCACTTCCACTTGACAGCTCCACTCCAGGACTTCTTGGTGACTCAGGTAGAGGAAAACCATGGCTTTGCAGAGCCAGGCAGGGCCCCCTGGAGTCCTGGTGAAGGCCTCTCAGGAACCAGATGACCTTGAGCAAATTTCAGAACCCTCTGAGCCCGGGCACCCTCATCTATTAAAACGATGAAGACCAACCAGGCTAAATCAAACTTACCGGTTGGTTCTGAGAACTGAATGAGTTAGCCTGTGTGAAGCCGCCTAGCCCTAAGAAAATATTTAATAAGTACAATTCTTCATGGGGTAGGACTGGGGGGCCTTGTGGCAAGAAGAAAGGCTATGGGAATGACAATCACTGGGTACTTAAAACATGCTCGCTGCTATGCTCAATCCTTTTCTTGTATTGTATTATCTCAGTTTAGCTTCCTAACACTGCTATGAAGCAGGGAGTATGTATTTCCCCATTTTGCAGGTAGAGAAACTGAGGCTCCAAGATGTTAAGCCTACTTGCCCAAGGTTGTAGTGATCAAAAGTCTGACCCAGCACCAAAGAGCTAAATATCTCAGATTCTCTGCAAAAATCCTTATTTTCCTGCAGTGACTACAGGGTCCTTCCCTGAAATATGCTCTCATTCTATCTTTGGGTTTTTGTTTCAGTAAGTAAGACCATCCTGAAGGGGGCTTCACATCCCTCACGCAAATAGTTACTCCTTCTCCTAAGCGTTCAGGACACTGTGGTTATGTTTATCCCTTACACTTTCCATGTATTATGTGTATTTACACATCTGTCTCTGGCACGAGGGGGATGCCCTTTGAGGGCACAGACAGAATCTTGTCTTATTTCTCTTTCTTTCCTTGCCAAGTAACTATTACCCGAAGTGTTTTGCATGTCGCAGGCTTTTGTAAATGTTTGTTGACTTGAGGTGTGTGTTCAGCAGTGCGAGTAGAGAGCATGACAGACCTGGGTCAGAATCCTTACTGCCACTGACTATGTGACCCTGGGCAAGTCACTCAACCTCTCGGGGCCTCCCTCAGTTTCCGATCATAGCATCAACCATCATGGTGTGGTGTGAGGATGAAACGAAAAAAATGCACACAAAGCATTTCCACGGTGCCTGGTGCATATCACACCCTCAGCGAATGATCTGTCTTATGGCGCTGAGGGGTGGTGACGGGGAAGACGGAGGTAGCGCTGAGAGACGTGCAGAAACAAGGAGTCTGCTAAAGACCCAGCTTGCTTACTTCTCAGGGCATGATGGAATGGAGATAGATAAAAAGGAAAGAGATATTTTAAGGAAAGTTCAGTCAAATGGAGAGGAGCCAACAAAATGAGTATAAAGCTGCTGGGATGAGGGGGGAAGGAATTGGCTAGAAGCAAGGCAAGCCTGCAGCGGAGGCCCAGGGACTCTGTCCAGGATAGAAGGAGGGGCCTGGGGAAGGGAGAGCCATGCCCACCCAACCAAAAGAAGAGTAAGGTTGCTGGCTGAGGGGTTGGTGGCTGGAGGGCAACGTCACAAACTAAGGTGGCTGTGGAAGGAGCAGTTTCTGTCTCGATCCAAAAGGAGGATCCGAAAGCCAAAAAGGATGAATAATCCAGGCTTTGGGCTCAAGGCGGCAGGCAACTGTTCATTTATGGCTGGATGAAGGCTTAACTAAGCCTCTCCAGCAAGTTCGAGAAACGCCCTTCGAACACAGCTTGGCCTGAGACGTCTTTAGCTGGAGCCCATGCCTCACCGCCCACCCCCATCCAAGGTGGGAGCAGAGAGCAAGGGAAGCGGAGGCGCCCAGCCCCCCCGGGCCAGCCCCCCTGACCCCTGTTCTCAGCCCTGGGGTGAGGCCCGTAGAAAGTTGCCAGACAGCCTGAGGCAGGCCCTTCTGTTGCCAGTGTACTGGGCCTCTCTGTCGACTCAAGCAGGGTCTTACTAAGCTTCAGATCTAATCTCTGCAACTTAAATCCAAATTTGCTGACAGAGGAGGTGGGGGCGCGGCGGGTTCTACCTGCAAGAGGTTGGGGGAGGGAGGAAGACCCCTTTTCATAATGTAGAAACGAGGGGCCGCTCTCCGTTGGAGCCCCTGCCGCCCTCCTGTGCCCATCACTCAGCTGTTTCCCCACAAGGACACAAGAAGAGGCTTGCCAAGTGGCGGGAGCCAAGTCATTCACCAGGCTGCAGGGGCAGAAATGGTCTTCCTGGCCTCGGGATGGAGCGGGAGTGTCTAAAGCAATTTGTGGACTAACTTGAAAGGTGACGTGGGCAGGAAAGTGGCTGGGGCGGTGCAAGTTCCTTCAGCCACAGAGCCTGCCTTTTAACCAGAATAGTGCCGGGAGCCAGGAGCCCAGAGGGGCCTCTCCGGCCAGCTGGGAAGAGGCCATGGGGCCGGATGTGTGCCTTTGGGAGGGCACTGGTTTCCTGGCTCCTCCCACTCCAACACAGGCCCCGGGGGTGGGGGCGGGGTTCTGCTCTACACGCACGCATTCAGGGATGCAGGTGGCAGTCTTTTGCCATCTTCAGCACAAGGCTGCCCTGTGTTCCAACCTCCAGCTGCTGGGGAAAGAATATGGAGACTGCACCTGGGACATCTTTATGGTCAGCTCCGGAAGTGGCCCCATCGCCTCATTGCCATTGGCCAGAACTCATTCCCAAGGACACAACTACGGGGCCAGCGAGGCTGGGAAATGAAGCCTAGCTGTGTGCCCAGGAGAGACAGAATGGATTTGGTGATGTCAGCAGCATCTGCCACATGCCCCAAATCACACCGGACATTTGGTGATTGAGGGTTGGGAAGAGGCCCCCGAGAAATAAATGGATGGAAGAGATATGGAGGGCTTAGGACAACATCCCGCCTTTGGGTAGCCTTAACAGGTGCCCCCTTCCTTAGCCCGAGGAGCAGGGAGCCGGAGGGGAGGGCTTGGTGGGGGAGTCGGGTAAGACGTGGTTTGGAGCATTAGAAGTACTGGGAAGCTCTTGGCCTGGAAGAACGGGTGCTCTGGAGGTCTACAGAATGCTCTGAAGAGAGGGCAAGTGCCTGGTCCCTCAAGACAAACTCTGGACTCAGATGAGACGACAGGGAGCCTTAGGTCCCGCGCAGATCACACACCCCACACTGCAATACTTGTGGACAATTCTCCCGTGCCCCATCTTTGTGGAAGAGGAGCCAAGGAGCCAGAGCCTAGGAGGAGGGACCAACTTGGAGGTTAGTGGGCAAGGGGGTACCACTGCTCAAGGAGGTCAAGCCACAGTGGGAGAGCAGGGAGCACCCCCATCTGAGGAGGAGGGCACAGAGAGGAGAGAACAGGGAACGGGGAAATGGGACCAAAGAACCCTCTTTTGTACGTGGTGTAAGAGGCGTGGTCTTTATTTGAAAGCTGATATTGTTACTTCTGGGTGTCGCAGAGCTATCCAGTAGAATTGTCTGTGATGATGGACATTTCTATCTGCCCTGTCCCCAATGGTAACCACTAGCCACGTGTGGCTGCTGGGCACATAAAGTACGGCTAAGTGCAACGCAGGAACAAAATTTTAAATTGTATTAATTTTAACTAATTTAGATTTAAATAGCCACAGGTGGCTAGCACGCATATTTTCAGCTCCGGAGAAGCAGGGTGTGGGCTGTCAGTTGATAATTTTAAGGGAATCCCCTCATTCAGCCTGTTCCTGGTCCTGGTCCCGGCTCCATCCCGGCTTTGCCCCGTAGGTGAGGCCTGGCAGGCCGGCGAGTCTAGCTCCACCCTTGAGTTTGGGTGAATTTTGACCTCTGAGATTCTCATTTGCTTTCATCCCTGTGGGTCTGCGAGACTGACGGGCACAGCAAGGCATGGGGAAGAGAGGGGAGTCAGAGTGCTGAGCACCCGGTCCTAATTCTGGGGCTCCAGAAGGGGCTTGAACCCTGTGTTCTCCACCCTTGGTTCCAAGGCGTCAGGCTTTGGTCACTATTCCTCCATTTGGAGGAGGGTCTGAGCTATTGCGGCCTGGCCAATGTGTTCTGGAAGATACTTAGGGGCTGTGTCGCAGCTCAAGGAGGAGACACGTAATTGCATCTGCCACTCACCTGCTCCGTGCCCAGACTGTCTAAACGGTAAATGCTTTGATGCGTGCTATTCTCCGCCCCCTAGCTTCATGTTAAGCCATCACCACTTAGTGCCTTGTGAGCACATCCCCTCTCCTGGTTCCCAGACCAGCTGAACCAGCTTTTCTTCGAAGCCTGTTGTCTGCCATCCTCTCATTTCACAATATTAAAGAAATCATCCCTAGACATGACTGTGTCTGTCCCCGAGGGACCTCCCACCCCCCCCCCAGGCCCCGGGCTACCTTGCCAGTGCCCAGAGCAACACCCGAGTCCCTGGGGTCAGCTCTACCCTCAAGACTGCCCCTGCTCACCTCTTGGCCCAGACACTAAGCAAGGGGGGTGGGACCTACATCCATCCCTGCCCCCCTCCCTCGATGTCGTTCTTTCTCCTCTTGGTCTCTACTCCCCTTGCCTCTGGGGAGAGCCGGTTTTCATCCTCGGTGCAGGAGACAACCGAGGATGATTGGCTCGGTTGGTCCCCAAAACAATATTTGATTGGTCCCCAAATAATCAATTGGTCAATATTTGATTGGACCAATTTGGCTGGTCCCCAAAACAATATTTGAAGGTGGTGAGAGGGAGTTTATAAGAAAGAATGGAGCACAGTGTGGCTTCAGGGGTGTGGCTTTGAGTCCGGGGCGGGGGAGTCTGGTCGGGCTTTCTGCCCGTATACCTGGGGTCCGATTTTCCTTGGGCTTAAGCTTTTCTCCCAGCCTTGAAGGCTGCATATGCCTGAAATGAAGCCATGCCTAAGTCCTGGCTCAAGCCCTGCCTGAGTCCCCTACCTCTGATCTCACTAAGGCCTCCCAGGCCTTCTTAAAACAGGTACCGAAAAGCACTTTCTAAAGGGCAAAGCTAAGCCATCTTGCCCTGTGTCACATCTTCCAATGGGCTCTCAGTGGCTCCCCAATAAACGCCAGACTCCTTAGCACGACTTAGGAGAAATGTTATAACCTGTTCCTCTTCTCTAGCTCCATACTGTAACCAGGCCAGGGGACTCCCCTTCTTTTTCCCTGCAGTTCATGCATGAGGTCTGATGGTCCGCTGGAAGGCCTATCCCTCTGGGTGTAGCCAAGATTATTCACAGTCCCCTGTGAGCTAGCTCGAAGTCTGCTCATTTCTCTTCTGCTCGCAGAATGCCCTCGCTGTATATCACCTTTTGGATCTGCTCAGACCCACCACCTCTGTGAAATATTCCTTGTCTCCCTGCCACCAGACAGCGGGCAGTGGTCTTTCTTGGTTCTGTCTAAGCACGTATGTGAGGTTTTGTTGTTTTATCCCCACCCCAATTCTTAGCACCAGCACCTGGTCGGGCTTACTCATATCAGCCAGTTGAATAAAATGAAACCCACCCTGACCGCCAGCCCGTGAGGCTTTCTCCCAGCCCGAAGCCAGGCTGTGGTCCCGGCTCAGAGCTGACAGATGGGACAATGAACAAGGACCTAGTCCATACAGCTTACGCACTGTCTGTACTAAATGCTGACATTTCCCATGCGCGGCCTCTACCCGCGGTCCTCTCCTCTCTAAAGGATAGAGACCCAGGTGGGCTGGTATAGTCTCTTTCACAGCACAGATGCTCCATAAATATTTATTGGATGATTAACTCCCAGCGCTCAGCTCTCAGGTTGAAGCTGAGCTCAGATTAAGTTTAGTTGCTGTTGTTTTATTCTTTGTTGTTTTCTGGTCTACAGGGAAGTACAAAGGATGGTCCTAGGGACAACTGATGTAAGCCGCCACTTTCTCCCTACCCACAGTCCCCCTTGTGAATCTAGAGTCAGGGATTTCAGAGCTGGGGCCAGCAGGCTCTCCCCCATCTCTGGACTGCTCTCTTGGGACCGGCTTCCCACAGCCTCCCCCGTCCCCCGGAGCAGCCAAGACGTCTTATTCACGGATGCTCCTTCTGTGCAGGCCTTGGGTGGTTGCTGCTCTTCTACCACTCTGCCACTCGCTCAGCCGTGGCCCTGCCAGCTTTCCTCCTCCACACCTGATGGTGCACCTGGCCGGCTTCTCAGCCTCCACTTAGGATTGCTTTCTGTGGTTCCAAGGCGGGCTGCTTCCCCTCCCCTCCTTTGAAGGAACCCTCCTGGTGCCCGGGCCATCACCACTTAGCCGCTCCTCTCCTTTCCCCGGCCTCCTCGTGGGGTGTAGCTCCTACTGCTCGGGCTGTCTTTGGCACGACCCTGCTTGGCCTTCTTGAGCCTCAGAGGCACGGCATGCTTTACCTCCCCCAAGCGTGCTGCAGATTCCTTAAGAGCAGGCTCCAGGACTAAGCATGGCTTTGTAACCCCACACGTTCTCCACTTTCTCCCATAGGACATTGCCCATGGTAAGCGTTAATGCCTCTTTATTGATCACTGAGAAGCGGAGGCTCATTAAGGGGTTTGTGAAACTTGGGATCTCTCCCATTAGGGCAATGGAACTTCGGATCTCTTCCATTAGGACAGTGTTTTCCAAGGTGTGTTCTGGGGATAGCAGGATATTCATAGGTGTTCTGGGATTAGAGGTCCATGATCAACTAAAGCACATTCCTTAGAGCCTTTAATATGTTAATGTACATTGTGATTTTTCCAAGAAAATAAAAAGACATGAAGCCTAATACGCCCACGGATTAAGGCCTGCATGCACAGGACCCTAAGACAGGTACTTAGGATGGTAGAAAACATCTACTTATCACAGGTAAAGTATAGAAGGTGAGTAGTTAAGGCGAAGACTAGGGTAAGGTCAGCAAGAAAGCCAACCTCACAAAGATGCACTGTGGATCACAGGCTCACACAGCTAACACCAGATGGGGGGCCCATTAGGTGAGGGGAGCATGAGTCTCCTCACTCACCATGGCCTTATCTCCCCCCACCTCAGGGGGAGGTGGGCTGTCATCAATAGCTTACCCAATAAATCTTCACTCAAACCACCATACCCCTGAACCACGTGGCCAGATTCCAGATACAGAATTTCTAACTAAGAATTTTCTAAGCCAAGACTTATAAGTAATATAGGGGGCTTTCCATGAGGCTAGACTGGCCATAGCCCAACACATTTGGCCAAGAAACCCTTTTTTTCCCCTTGAACACCTCATGGGGTTGATGTGTCTAGGAGCACACCTCGGTAAATGTGCCTTAGAGGCACTCCTAGCTTGTCTTCACCATCAGGGAGGAAGTAGCATGTGAGCACCACTTGTTTTGTGATCCTTTTGTTTATAAAGCACCTGTGGGCATCCATCTCACCACGTGACTGTCCCAACCTTCCTCCGCGCAGTGAGACTGACTTGGCCACTGTCCCCGTTGTACAGATGAGAGAAGAGAGAGACAGCGCTGGTGGAGAGCCCTGAGACATGTCTTTGACATCCTGCTCTGCCAGCTACTCTTTGTGGGATATGTATCTCTGACATGAGAACATCAATCTCACAAGGTTACTGACAGGATGAAATGAAAATGTGTGCTAGAGCACGGTGTAAAATCCATTACTGCGACGTACACTTATTGGACCCATGCTGCGTGGCTTTCCATGATGAATAGCTCCCGTTCACGGGAGCCAATCGGGCACCATACATAGTTCTCGGCACTTTCTCTATGCTATTTAACGTCATCTTCACAATAACCCTGTGGGGTTGCTTATTATAATCCCCATCATATACATGAGGAAACTGACATTCAGAGAGCTGAAATTTGCCCAAGTTTACATACCTAAAGCGACAGTCAGAAAACTTGAACTCAGTCTCGTCACAAGGAAAAAAAAATTCTGTAACTATGTCTGGTGACGGATGTTAATTAGACTTATTGTGGTGACCATTTTGCAATATATACTAATGCCAAATCATTATGTTGTACACGTGAAACTGATATAATGTTGTGTGTCAATTATACCTTAATAAAAAATCCCAAAAAACAAGGAAAACAGAAAACTTGAACCCGGAGCCAAATCCAAAGCCTCTGTTCCATGCTCTTTAATGTTAGGGGTTAAGATGCTAGCTCTAAAAAAAAAAAAAAAAAAAATTGTAGGGGCACCTGACTGGCTCAGTTGGTGGAGCATGTGATGCTTGATCCCAGAGCTGTGAGTTCGAGCCCCATGTGGGATGTAGAGAAGGCCTCCACAAGTTACTGGTATCACAAGTCTCCTTCCTTTCTGTCTCCCATTTTCCTCCTTTGGAAAGCAGAGGAAATTGCCACTATTCCCCAAGGCTGTTGCAAGAAGTAAATTGACCTAGAATATGCGAAAGCAGCTACCACAGTGTCTGGCACTTGGCAGACACTCAGTAAGTGTGGCTGAATGAGATTCTTTGTAGCTTATCATCTAGCAAGGACACATGAACATGCTGGAGACATCCTGATTTTGAGCACTGAACATAATACCAGTGATGACATCAGTGGTCATTTTTATAATCGTGCTTTAAAATCAGGGGGTAAGACACGAGGGCAGGAGCAGGTAGAATACCTAGGGGTTAAGGGCACCTCCCAGCCTGGTCAAATCCGCTTACCAGCTTTGGGCCCTTGGGAAAGTTAGGCTCTCCACGGTCTCCGAAATGACAGGGTACTTGTGGGGATTAATGAACATGTGCAAAGCACTTAGAACGTTGACGGGCCCAAGGATGATCGCTCTGTAAGCACCATACCCCTCCCCTGCCAGGTGTCTCTCTCTTTTCTGAATCCTTGTCACTCATAAATGCCCAAGACAGGTTTGGATAATTTTCATGCTTTACTTATTTTATTATTATTATTATTTTTTAGCGTGTACATGGTTTATCACTCCTACTAGATCTAAGCAATTTAAGGGCAGGATGCTGTCTGATTCAGCCCGCACAGGGCTCGCAGCAGAGTAAGCTCTCCAGAAGTGCTTGCAGAATCAGTGAAGAAGCCAGTGAATTAGGACACAGGCCTGGAGCCCAGTTCTGAGTGGCACCCAGGGCTGTGTGCTTACCCCACCCATGCAACCCCGTGGCTGGCCGAGCCCTTTCGCTACGCTGATGCCCCTGGGTTTCTCTGCTTCTCGTGTCCTGGCTACAGGGGTCCCAAAAGAGCACCTGTGCTCTGGAGAAGCTGACTGCGGCTGCAGGGGTCCCCATAGCCCTTTGGCTAGCCAGGCAGATGGCACCTGAGGCCACCGACCTGCCCAATGGGCAGGCAGATTAAATGCTCAAAAGCACTTGGGCCTTGTGATATTGCAATGTAAGAAAGTGCTCCCACCCTCAACCGTCTGAAAGCCCACTATTGCTCTCCAGGCACCCTCTGTGGGCACACCTCTGAGAGGATTAGCACAGGAAGTCATTAGCTACAAAGCTCTCTGCAGCTCAGGGTAGGAAAAAGTAATCAAGGCCCGGAGGGACTAGGACGGGGCGGAGGAAAGAAAGCACATTTCTGGAGCCTGGGGAGAGGGATTGTTCTCTCTCCTCTCTAGGGTCCTGGTAGTTAGGGTCTGGCTCACAGGGTACCAGAGGGGAAAGAGCCCCAGAGTTCTCAGTACCAACCCTCCCACGGAAATGACCAGAGATGGCAGACCATACTTCCTCACATCTGTTCTGGGCTCGTTCCTCACTCCTGTCTTCCCTTTCTTTTCCCAACCCCCTCCACTGATGTTCAACACATGGGCCATCCTTCCGGGAGGCTACCTGGCATGGCTGCCCAAGCTTGGGTTTTGAGAACAGTCAGACCTGATTTCAAATGTGGACTCTGCCAATGACTGTCCGTGTGATGCTGGCCAAGTTCCCTAACCTCTCTGGGCTTCCACTTCCAATATTACTAATTTCACAATATTGTTGAAGTTGATGAGAGCCAGTTATGTCATCTCCAATGGTGCCTAGCACATAGTAAGTGTTCAGCAAATTATTATTGGAGGGATACAGTTCCAGGTCTAGGCATATTGTTCAGTCCCCCTTTCCCTCTGTTTTTATCCAACTGAAGCCAGCCAGAGTCACAACAAGGCATCAGACCGGGTGTGGATGAGAAAGCAGGACAGTTCTTTCTGGTGTCTGGGTGACCTGGTGGAGGAGGGCCCGGGAGAGCTACAGGCTCAGTGCTCAGTTGAACTTCATGTCCACGCACTTGTGCTGGGCAAGGGCATTTGCCAGCCAAGCCGAGCCATCCTCCCACCCTGGACTCATCCTCTCTGGATTACCTGTCTCTCCTCCTCCCAGACCCTGCTTGCCCTTCTCCAGTAAAGACCTTAGGGTCTGAGAAGCGGGGTTCGATGCATGGCTGGAGAAAAAAACATTGCAGTCCTGACCTCAGTAATAATCAAAAATAATAGCAAACTTTTGAGGGTTGATTCTTTGCCTGGCATACTGCGTGCCCATTGCTTTATGTCGTCATCACGACCCTAAGAGAAAGGTGCTTTTATTATTCCCATTTTTTTTTAAGATTTTATTTATTTATTTGAGAGAGAGAGAATGAGAGAGAGCACATGAGAGGGGGGAGGGTCAGAGGGAGAAGCAGACTCCCCGCCGAGCAGGGAGCCCGATGCGGGACTCGATCCTGGGACTCCAGGATCATGACCTGAGCTGAAGGCAGTCGCTTAACCAACTGAGCCACCCAGGCGCCCCTTATTATTCCCATTTTATAGATGAAGACACCGAGGCTCAGAGCGATCCAAAAACGTTTCCAAGGTCACACGGTTAACAAGTAAGGATATGGGATTTGAATCAGTCTGACTCCAAGGCCCACCTACCATGAGCCCAATACATCAGTACGTACCCGAACTTACGTAATAGCAACCTTATGAGCTGGATATTCCCTTTTTACTATTAAGAAAATAAAGTTATGGGGCACCTGGCTGGCTCATTCGGAGGAGGAGCGCGTGACTCTTGATCTTGGCGTCCTGAGTTCGAGCCCCACGTTGGGTATAGAGATTACTTAAATAAATATTTAAAAAAACAACGACAGCAAAGTTAGGAAGGATAAGTGACTTATAAGGTCGCACAGCTATTAGCTGTGGAGGCAGGGTCGGGATCTTAAGCCTGTGTATTTTCACCATTCCACTCCACCCCAACATCTCAGATTCATTAGAGGGTGGACAGAGGGACTCTGAAGGAGAGGGAAACTGACCTTGATTAACACCTTGTGTGTGGGTGGCATTTTCACACAAGGCACCTCATTTAATCCTCACAGCAGTTCCATTAAGGGGGTATAATTAGCCTCAAGAAGAAAACCAGGCTCAGAGAGGTCAAGTGACTCACCCAAGGTCACAGAGCTAGCAGCCATAAACTCAGGATTCATATTGACTACTGGCTCCTAAGGATTTGCTTTTTCTCCTGGGTGTACCATCCACAGCACTCCCCCTGCTGGCTTTGTGATTTTGCTTTGCTCCCAACCCAAGACCCATTTTCCACTGCTCTGCACTTTGGGAGACTAACCTCTAGAGATGGTATCACAGGGCTCCCTGCGGCCTGCTTTCCGGTTTGAGTTAGATGAACAGGAAGCTTCAGCAGGAGATCAGAAGCCATGAGAAAGAGGTCGGGGTATTTGTCCTGCTCACTCCTTCCCGGCCCTGCTTTGATTCTATGATGATGGCCCCTTCTGGTGGCCCCCTTGCAGGCCTCTGACTCTGACTGGGCCAGAGAGCACCATTTGGCCAAGCACCTCTTCGGGCCTGGTGTTGGCCATAGCTTCCTGCCTGGCTCCTCTCCAGCTGCCTCACCACCCCTTGCTGATTCTCTTAATGTTGTCTCACCTCTGCAAATGGTCCCTCCGTTCACTTAACCTTTACTGTCCCAGCTGAGTGTCCTGTTGCCTGCTGGGGGCCTGAGCAAGCCTCCTAGAGCATCCAGGGGAGGCTGCTTCTCTTGGGCTTACTTGGAAAGAAGGCCAATGGCTTCTTGCTGGCAGGACAGGTGCAGGACTTTCCCCAACTAGGTGGTGGACAGACAGGATAGTGGCCAGGGACTAGGGGCGGGCTCCCACTGTTGTGCTTGCCATGGGTCTGGAATTGCAGCCTGGGGCAGCTCAGCCTCTCCACTTCCTCATCTTTCATATGTGGGGCTCAGCTAGAGGTTCTCGTCGCTCCCTCCCAGCCCCCGACACCCAGGCCTGTAAGCTGTCACCCAGAGGGGGCAAAGGACTTGCTGCCCCTGCACAGCAAGGCGATGATGTAAGAACTTGGACTCCTGGATCTTAAATCCGTTGATGGTTCTCTGCTTTCCTCTGCGGCGTTTTCCTTTGCAGCTCAATAAATATTTCAGCAGTGGTGACTCAAAATAATCACCCCCTTCCATGTCATCCCAGACAGCTCACACCCTAGAAACTGTCACTGCTTTTTGACATATTCTGCCTCTTCGCCTCCACAGGTCCCGATCCTCTCACCAGCCTCTGGCTTTTCTCCCATGAGAGAGCTGGGGGAAAGCCCCCACTCCCAGGTACTGGGGAGAAGACTGACCTCCAGGTAGAGAAGGACATGTGGAGCTGCCTGTCCCCCTAAATACCGAGAGAAGATGAAGGGGATGCTCCAGGAGGTCAGCTGTCTTCTGGGAGAGAAATACCTTCATTGATCACTCCACCCGGGCAAGCAAGGTCCTTGGATTAGCCCTAGCTGATCCCCGCACTGGGTTATGAACGTTAAGCTGCCATCCCTCTGGCTTGGTGGATCTGGAAAAAGAGCTGGGGGTGGGGGTCGGGGTGTGGAGGGGAATGGGCAGTGGGCTGGAGGCAGAGCATAGAAGACCTGGTCAGGGGGTTATGCCCTTGACACTCTTGGGAGGCAAAGAGAAAGGCCCGTGGGGGACTGAGAGGTGGGCAGCCCCGTGTGCAAGGAAGGAAATGTAGCTTCCTCATCGGCTCTCGACCCCGCCCTCAAAGAGAACGCTCTTTCCTGCTCATCCATTAGGAGGCCATGGGTTGCAGGGCTGGAGAGCAGCCCCCAGCAGCTCAACTAGGAAGCCCCTAGGAGCGATTGGCAGGAAGGAGCCTGGGCCAGGGAAGAGGTCAGGGCATGTGACCCCAGGGAAGGGAGCAGACAGCTGGAATCTGAGGCAGACTGGTCTAAGGACAGGACCTGGGGAGAGAAGGAGTTGGCGGAGAACAGATGGGATGAGGTCAACAGGGGGAGCTGAGCTTCGGGTGTAAGAGGGGGGCACTGCTCCTGTGTTTCCCTTTGGGCTTTTGCTGTTTGATCGAGTAACTCTTGGCCCCAAGGGCAACTCAGAGAGTTTCTCTGGCTTGCGCTAGCAAGGTCATTTAATTGTCTTAAGATTCTGCTTGGGGTTTTTTGTTCTGAATTTCCTCAAATGGCCTCGTTTTACCCTGACCACTGTTTTGGTTCTGCCACCTAATGTCCCAGAGGTCCCTGGAAGTGCTCGCCTTTCTGAAAGCCCCAGGGCAGGCCTCCCCTCTGCAAGGCTGGGCCAGGCCTGGGAAGACCCTCTGCTGGGCTGGGACTGAGCAGCTTGCCCCCTCCCCACCCACGTGCCCTCTTCCCTAGAACACACAGACTCTCAGCGTCTGAAATGCCACCAAATGGAGAGAGGGAATAGCAATTCCTTGGAAGACCCACGTAGGCAGCTCATTAGGCCTTGGATTTAAAAGGCAGACTCAGGGTGCCTGGGTGGCTCAGTTGGTTAGGCGACTGCCTTCGGCTCAGGTCATGATCCTGGAGTCCCGGGATCGAGTCCCGCATCAGGCTCCCTGCTCGGCAGGGAGTCTGCTTCTCCCTCTGCCCCTCCCCCCTCTCATGTGCTCTCTCTCTCTCTCATTCTCTCTCTCAAATAAATAAATAAAATCTTTAAAAAAATAAAAAAATAATAAATAAATAAATAAAAAGCAGACTCAAGGGAGGGTAAATGGCCTTGCGTTTAGGGTGAATTTGTTTTTCAGGGAGCTTTCATCCTCTAAGAGAGAGACAGATCTGACAAGTACCTGTAATCACCTGGAGCTGCTCGGCCTCTGACACCTTCATTTCAAACATGCCAGTTCATGGCTACCAACCTCCCAGCCTTCCAACCCGTCCCTAAACATGTCATTCTTCCTCAACACCTTCAGCCCTAACGCTCTCTGAACTTCTCGGCCCCTCCTGACCTTGTTCCTTTCCTGACCCGGTCTCCACTCCTCGGTCTACCATTTGCCCGAACCTTCGCCCACCTTTGTGGTCTGGCCTAGTGTGAGCTTCCCGGGGCTGCCATCACAAAGTACCACAGGCTGGGAAATTTATTGTTGCACAGTTCTTGAGGCCAGAAGTCCAAAATCAGCTCTGTTGGCAGAGCTGCGCTAGCTCTGAAGGCCCAAGGGAGAAGGCTTCCTTCCTCTTCTGGCTCCTGGAGGCTCCTGGTGGCTCCTGGTGGCTCCTGGTGGCTCTGGGTGTTCCTTGGTTTGTGGCGGCAACACTCTAGTCTCTGCCTCCGTCTTCACATGGCCTTCTTTCCTGTGTATCTGTGTCCTTTTGTGTCTCTTATAACAATGCCAGTCATTGGATTTAGGGCCCATCCTAATCCAGTACGATCTCATCTCAATTTTTACCTGAATTATTTCTGCAAAGACTCTATTTCCAAATAAGGTCACATTCTGAGGTTCTGGGTGGACGCGAATTTGGGAATACACCATTTAACCCACTACAGAGCCCCTTTTTCCTGCCACTGCACCTGCCTTCTGAATCCCCAATGTTGGCTCATGACCACAGTCAGCATCTCCCTTTTGACCTGGGGGCAGCTGAGCCCCACTCTCACTGCTTTCTGGAGGCTCCTTAGCCATAAGAAGTCCTCCCATAGCTTCTTCCCCGCTTCTCGCAGGAACCAGGCCTACACGGAGATGATAGAGGTCAGGGGGCAGGAGCTCCCTCGACTTCCAACTGTACACATGTATCCATATTTTCACCCTTCCCACCCTCCTTCCAGCCCTAGTAAGACCACAGTTAACCCTCTACTTCTTGGAGGCACGTTCTGATCCTCACAACACTTGCCTGAACTACACAGTAAGTTATCCTGACTATATTTTTCTGCTTCCAAATTCATCCCACTCCTAAGTCTCTCCTCTCCATTCTGCTGCCTAAAAGCTATTCATTCATTCATTCATTCATTCATTCATTCCCTCACTGGTTGAGCACCTGCTATGTGCCAAGCATTAGGCTAGCCCTGTGCACCACTCTGGCTCATTGCCCACAACCAATGAGATCACCACCTTCTCAGAGCTGACAGTGGAGAAAGAGATTCCTGTGCTGTAGGATAATGTTCATATTCTTCAGGTTGTGGATAGCCCCCTTAATACCAGCCCTATTCTACCTTTGACCTCTGTCTCCCAAAGCCCACATCTCTAGCCAGGCCATGACGCTTCCATGCTGTGGCGTTGTTCCTCTGACTGAAATGTCTCTGCCTCCTGTCTGCCAAAAATCTCCTAGTCATCCTTAAAGATTCAGTTCTAATGCTACCATTTTGTAGGAGCCTTCCTTACAATCCTGGACCCCCTCTTTTTTTTTTTTTTTTTTTGCCACATAGCTCCTATTGCATGAATCATACCGCCTTGTGATGATTTGTTTACACGTCTGTCTCTGGTTTTGCTTGAAGTCAAGGACAATATTTTTTTGTCCTCTGTGTGTGGAATATGTAGACATTTAATAAATATTTAAGTGTTTAATAAAAGCGGTGGTGGAAGACTCCATTCAGCTGAAGGTGGAACGTGCCCGGAGAGTTGGACGCACCCCACCTTACTCCACCCCTGCGCCTGACCTCACTCTGCATTCTCCTGGGTTACCCACTACAGAAGAGTGCCCAATGAGGTAATGGAGGTGTTAGGGGTTGAATGGAGTGCCCCCCAAACTCACATGTTGAAGTCCTAACCCACAGTACCTCAGAATAACCTCGTTTGGAAATAGGGTCATGGCACAGTGATTAGTCAAGATGAGGTCATATACTGGAATAGGATGGGCCCCTAATCCAATAGGACCGATGTCTTTACAGAAAGGAGAAACTCGGACACAGACTCACACATAAGGACACCTTGTAAATGGAAGGCAGACACCGGGCTGATGCTTCCCCATGCCATGGGACACCAGAGATTGCCAGCAAAGCACCAAAGCCAGAGGAGAGGCCCAGAACAGGTTCTTCCTCACAGCCCTCTGGAGGAACCAACCCTGCCGATGCCCCCATCTCAGACTTCTGGCCTCCAGCACAGTGAGACGATACATTTCTGTTGTTTCAGTCATTCAGGTTAGGGCATTTTATTATGGTAGCCTTAGGAGACTAACGCAGGAGAGAAACGTGCTCACAGAAAATAGCAGTTTTCTCGTGCAGAGCAAGGCCCTTCACCCTTCACACCCTTATGCCATCTGACCCACACACATACCTGTGAGAAAGGAGTCTCAGTTGTTCTTATCCCCACCATGTAGATTAAAAAAAAAAACCTGAAGCTCAAGAGGGGCGAAGTAATTTGGCTTACAGTTTTCCCTCTGTTTTTCATGGGCAGAGGTGCACTTCAGTTTTGGTCTTTCTCCACAACCACATTGGACAGCCTTGAGGCAGCTTTGCGAAATCCAACACGTCAGACGGTTTGTGAAGTTACCAGCATGAAGGCCTGTTCTTCTACCTCAGGGTCATGTCTCCCCAGATGCCCCCCACCTTTCCCTCAGGTCCAGTGACCCTCACCCTTCTTCTTCTTTTTTTTTTAAGATTTATTTATTTTACAGAGAGAGAGAGAGGGCGCGAGCATGAGAGGCAGAGGGAGAGGGAGAAGGAGAGAAAATCTCAAGCAGACTCTGCGCTGAGCGTGGAGCCCCACGCAGGGCTCGATCTCATGAGCCTGATATCGTGATCTGAGCCGAAACCAAGAGTCAGACGCTTAATCGACTATATCACTCAGGCGCCCCTTGAAGGAACCTCCTTTTTAAATTTGCCACCACCCACTCTCATCCCCTGGGACTCTCCTCCCCACTCCATTGGCTGCAAAGAGAGCCAGCCTTCCCCATGCCTCCTTCCTGTCACCCTTAAAGAGCACACAGGTCATTTTCCTTTTAAGGGTTTACTGTGGATAACTGCAGGGAGACGAGAGTGCAGGGGGTGGTGGGGGGCCTGGAGGGGTGTGGTGATAAAAGTAACAACCACAGGGATGTGTCAGAGTCTTTAATTTTCCTGACACTCAGCTGAGTTCCTAATTTTGTTGTTGGACTGACAACAGCAATCGCAACCCCTGTCCCCGCTGTGGAATTTTGGTTTTATTTGTTAGCGTGGGCCCCATCAAACCTACTTTTTTATGAAGAGAGAATGAAGATGCCATCAGGGCGGACCACTAGGTGCCAGCCAGCACTGCTCTGAAGGCCACCCATCTGCGGGGACATGTGATTTCTGGGGCTTTCCAGAGTGGGACACACTCACTTCACCTGTGTCTCTGAAATTCTCCATACACCACCTGGAATCACAGCAACTTGACGAGATCCAAAACTCTTCCTCGGAATAAAATTTCTAATGTGTAAAATAAAATAGGTGGAATTGTAAGGGAAATCAATTCCTTTGAAATAGTTATCAAAGATAAAGATTTTGTGATATGATAACATGTATGCTTCACTATTATATTAAAGAACATGATCTAGCTTCAGAACTAGTAACACTGTAATTTTGAAGTCATGCTGAGCTATATGCTACTTTAAGATATCTAAAAAACAACTGTAATGTGTTATGAAAATGCCCATGATTTCTATTGGTGACAAAGTGACAGGTATTGCTAATACTTCTGTGACTTGTGGCCTACCTCCATGGTTGAAGTAAATGCTAAATTTTGGTTAGTGGTTAGTGAAAATAGTGATAAAATATCTTATTTTACTTCTTTTCTTTTTTTTCTTAAAGATTTTATTTTTAAGTAATCTCTACACCCAACACGGGGCTCAAACTCACAACCCTGAGATCAAGAGTCTCACACTCCACTGACTGAGCCAGCCAGGTGCCCCTAAACTATTTTATTCCTCATTTAAATTCATGGGGCCAGGTGAAGAGCCCCAGCCCTGGATCCGTTCTTCTCAAGCTTCCCTGTGCATTCGAATCCCCTGGGGATCTTGTTAAAATGCAGATTCTGATTCTGTAGGTCTAGGGTGGACTTGAGGCTCTGCATTCTTCACAATCTTCCATGATAGTGGCTGCTGGTCCCTTGGATGGATATGCACTCCCAGCGATGTGATGCTAGGTTATGGTTACTACCAGCACCATTACGGGCCTCAGTTGCTCTTGTTGGGGGTGGGGGGAGGCTGTCAGGGCCTCAGAGCAATTGAGTGAACTATCACTTCATGTAGTCCTATGGTGGTGGCAAGGCTGTCCCAGCAGCTTATCTCTCAAAGAGAATGCAGAGGACGCTCTGCTTGGCAAAGCTTCAGGGAAACTGCGATCTCTTTAATGCTCCAGTTGGAGCCTGAACACAAGACCTTTTTGCTTTGCCTGTCAGAAACCAGGCTGGGCTAGTTAGATAAGACTCGATTTAGGGAAAAACAAATATAAAATAAATGGCAGACAGTAAAACAGGCCTGTGGAACATGGCTTCCAGATACCCTGCCCACTCAGGGATGGGCTTTGATGACAGGTCTTCTGCTTTCTCTCAGGCTGAACCTAAGGAAGTGAAGCCCCCGAGGAGAAGCGGCAGTTTTTACTAGAGCACTCATGAGAAGGGTAGGAATCTCAGTTGGACACGGTGAGCCCTGGCTCACTTCTGTGCTCATTTTGGAGGTCTGGGATATTACAAAGGGAGACGCCCAGTTCCCTGCCCCCATCCCCGTTCCTGGCTACTTCAAAATGGTGGATGCCATCTTCTACCTTCCAGGAGGCCACCACTAGGAGGAGGGAATTCCCTCTTGGCCTCAGCCTTGGGCTGCCTCCTGAGCTCTGGGCTGACAATGCTCTTTGTCCCCATTACAAGTTCTTTTAGGACTATTCACTCTATTGTATGAAATCCTCCCTACACCCACCCACCCAAATGTTATAGCCTCAACCCATGATCATGTTTGAATACAACGCATGAGATTGAATAACCACACAAGAGAATCACACACACACACACACACACACACACAGAGCAATGGGGCCCACTCTGTACCAATCTTGATTTCCACATTTGTAATCTATACCTCCCTGGAGCCCTGGTTAAGAGCATGATCTTTGCAACCACTCAGATCCAGGTTCCGGATACACCACAGACAAGCTGCACGACCTTGAGGAATTTGAATCCTTTCTCTAAGCTTCAGTGTACTAATCTGCAAAATGTGAGTAATACAAGTGTCTACCTTGTAGACATTTTACCAACTGGACTGTTGTATGGATTAAGTAAGATGATGCTTGCAATCAGTACTCTGACACACAATAAATTCCCAATATTCATGATCAACGTGCTAGCGTGTAGTAAAGTAGTTATTTCAGCATTTAAGTATATTTGTTCTATCAGGGCGAGTACCATGCTTGTCACATAGTATGACAAGTCATAGTCATACTATGTCATACTGTGACATAATCACATTTGAATAAATGAAGTTAGCATATTCTCAAGGCTATTCCTCTTTGGAAGTATCCCTTCAGGCATCCCTTCAGTCACTATAAGGAGGATTGTGATACTGTGATTTATTTTATTTTTATTTTTTAAAATTTATTTTTTTTAGTAATCTCTACACCTGATGTGGGGCTCAAACTCACAACCCCGAGATCAAGAGTCACATGCTCCACTGGCTGAGCTAGCCAGGCGTCCCTGACATGGTGATTTATAATAAGAAATAGACATTTGGTCTTCCTAGGTCCCTGACACAGAGCTACTAAAACCCTTGGACTTTCCTGTGACCAGAAGAGAAAGGTGTCTTTTGTTATGTTAATGAGATGACTTTTGGACCTCACCTGGTGGGGGTGGGGGGTGGAGGGGTGGGAGGGGTTGGTTGCCAGTGGAATCAACCCGGTGATTAGAGGGTTGGAACTTTCATTCTCCCGCCCCCTCCATCCCCTCTACCCCTGGGGAGGGGAGAGGGGCAGGAGTTTTAGTTCAATCAGCAATGGCCAATGATTCAATCAATCATGTCTATGTAATGAATCCTCCATAAAAACCCAAAGGACAGGATTCAGAGAGCTTCTGGGCTGGTGAACCCATGGACATTCCAGGAGAGTCGTGCTCCTGGGAGAGGGTTTGGACGCTCTGCACCCTTTCCCCATGCCTTGCCCTGTGCATCTCTTCCATCTGGCCTCTCCTCAGTTATACCCTTCTATAATAAACCAGTGATCTAGTAAGTGAAATGTTTCTCTGAGTTCTGCGAGCTACTTTAGCAAATTAACTGAACCCAAGGAGGGAGGCATGGGAACCTCCAAATCTGTAGCCATTCTGCCAGAAGCCCAGGTGACAGCCTAGACTCCGGGATTGGTGTCTGAAGGGGGAGGGGAGAACTGAGCCCTTACCTAACCGGTGGGATCTCCAGGTAAATCGTGTCAGAATTGAGCTGAACTGTAGCACACCTGCTGGTGTCAGAGACTTGCTTGGTGGTGTGGGAAAACCCACACACATCAGCACGGATGTGAAATGTTGGAGCAAATGGTCAAGAAAGAATTCTTGAGGGCGCCTGGGTGGCTCAGTCGGTTGAGCGACTGCCTTCGGCTCAGGTCATGATCCCGGGGTCCTGGGATCGAGTCCCGCGTCGGGCTCCCTGCTCTGCGGGTAGCCTGCTTCTCCCTCTCCCACTCCCCCTGCTTGTGTTCCCTCTCTCGCTGTGTCTCTCTCTGTCAAATAAATAAATAAAATCTTTAAAAAAAAAAAAAAAAAAGAAAGAATTCTTGAGACATCTTTGGTGCAAAAAAGGTGGTTTTATTAAAGCACGGGGACAGGACCTGTGGGCAAAAAGAGCTGTGGTAAGGTTGTAAGGAGTGACTGATTATATACTTTCAAGTTGGGAGGGGGTTAGGGACAGTGTAAGTCTCTAAGGAATTGGAAGCGAGGTTTCCAGGATCTTGAGGGGTCATTCACTAATGTCTAGGAAACCTTTAGTCATGGGACCCTTCAGATGTAGGGTGAGCCATATGCTTGGCAGTGAGCTATATGCTTGGGGGATGATTACTAATATATATGGGGGTGGGGTACAGATAAGGAAGTTTCCAAAGGGATTTTTAATGTTAAAGGAGATTTACAAGATCCCGGAGGTCAGGCTAATGTCAAGCTAAGGTTCCCTTTAACATTGAAGCAGTTGAGTTCCTGGAGGAAGGTCACTCCGCCTGTCTCAAGGACTTGTCAATGGGCTGTAAGTTGTAAGGAAGTTTAATTTTTTTCCATATTTCTTTTGCCTTTGTTCTCCCCATCAGGAATTTGTGTCAGAATCATAGGGACACAGTTGGGCGCCTGGGTGGCTCATTCGTTCGTTAAGTGTCTGCCTTCAGCTCGGGTCATGATCCCAGGATCTTGGGATCGAGCCCCACATCGGGCTCTCTGCTCAGCGAGAAGCCTGCTTCTCCCTCTCCCACTCCCCCTGCTTGTGTTCCCTCTCTCGCTGTGTCTCTCTCTGTCAAATAAATAAAAATATTAAAAAAAAAAAAGAATCATAGGGACACAGTCCACTCTGACAAATGATTGAGACGCAACTCTTTACCATCTCACTTGATCCTCACACCTTATGAGATCATCATGAATATCCCCATTTTGTCCGGAGGAAACCAAGGCTCATGGAGGCTTAGTGACTTGCCCAAAGTAACATAGCTAGCAAGTGCCTGGGCCAAGCCTCAAACAGAGACCCAAATGCACACTGAAACAGCATAAAATCCTGTCTGAGGTCAGGTGGCCTGACTTACGATTCATCATAAGGACTCTTTGTCCCTAGGAAGCTACAGAAAGATATTCCCAGAACCTGGAGCTTAAGTCATTTTCAAGAGAGTAAAATAGCTAAAAATTAACAAAAATGGATACATTTAGCCATTTATAAAAAGAACCACTCCGAATGAAGCTTTGTAAATGTGTAATGAAGAGATTGGGAAATACCCAAGTCCAAAAAAGGTGACCAGGACCAAAAAGTAGTAAAGAAGACTTGCAGCACAATCAATCGTTCTTGAACTGACTAAAGAAGAGATATGGCATCTGAAGTCTATGGTCTGCCTGGAGCCCAGAATGAGTGCCTTCAAAGGATAAAACCAGTCAGCGTGTCTCCGGTTCCACCTGAAGGAGATACCCTGGCTCTGGAGAGACAGACACTACCATGGGCCAGGCCGCATTCATCACAATTTCTAAAGACTTGTGAATGTGAATGAAAATGTCCCTTTGCTCTGTACTCACTGAGCACCCTTCTGATTATTAGTTTTCGAGGTTAGCTTGATACCAGAAAAGGCATACCTGGTAGGAACTGTCACCCTGTTTTACATTTGCCTTGGGTTCCTCAGTCTCTTAGGAGTTTAATGATTGTGAGTCAGTCTTGAGCCTTGTCTCCCAGTCTTATACTGGCTTCAGGTTCATCAGTGTCTTATGAATTAGTCATTGTAAGTCAATCCCTCTTGAACCCAAACAACGATGGGTATGCTTATAAATCCAACATCTGGAACTGCAAACCAGGGCAAGGGCTATCCCCTGGTCTATAGCCTCTACCCTGGGAGATCCCCCACCCCCACCCCAACATGCACATACGATGTCTGTAATGAAATCCTTCATCATTCAGCCTCTGGCCACATACCTGCAGAGTCAAGTGAGTGTCACAGGTCACTTCACAATCCCCTCCTGGGCACCTCCACCTAGGGAGCACTGGGCTTCCTCGGCAGAGCCAGGAGCTAAGGGGGAGCTGCAAAATAACATAGGCTTATTGGAAGAAAACAGTGTCACAGGCACTCAAGTGCCCCAAGGTAGAGGACGGAAAAAAAGGAAAGTTTTCATCTTTTTGTCCTGCCCATGGTCAGACATGTGTGAGCCCTGCTCCTCCCCCTCAAAAGAGCAGGAATCATGAGGCAACAGGTGATGTCAGAGTCTGGAGGACGCAGGAGGATATGTAAACCCTGCAGGCTGTTTCTCACCAGAGAGAAGCCACACAGGCAGGCAGGCGAGGCGGGCGTCTCCAGTTCCACTCAAGGGATGACAGTTCCCTTTTATTTCTCTCTCCCCTCTGGGATTCTGGGAGTGATGGAGATAATTTACCATTTAATGTGGGCAGATGGCTTAATTAAACTAAATCGAAAGGCATTCACAGGGGTTCTGGGTGTGTGAGTGACTGGGGGTGGGACCCGGGGAGCCACCTGCCAGGTGTCCTCGCCCGCCGCTGGGTCCCCGGCTTGGTCCTGAGGCGCCACAGCACAGGGTACCTGCGGGGTGACCTGCTTGGGAATCTAGGATCCTGGCTTCAGAAGCGGGTTCCTCCCGCAGCCTCTGCCCCAGCAGCCTGGGCAGGTCCCGGCTCATAATGTGAGAGAGGCCTCTGATTTGTAGGCCGTCTCCAGGCCTAAGAACAGCCGCCACCCAAGCAGCGGGCATCGTTGACCCTCCCTGAGGCTGGCTGGGCGCTGGGCGCTAGTCAGTCACCCAGGGGTTGAACCCAGTTCCTGCCCTCGGGGAATTTATAGCAGGGTGGAGATCCCAAACTCCTGGGCCTTTACAGGCAAGACAAGAGATTCTAGTCCTCCTAAATTTTATGGATGAGCACACTGAGACCCAGACGGGGGAAGCAACTGGTCCAGCATGTGCAGCAGAAGAGGCGTGAGAACCAACCTCTTAGCGCCTATGCTGTGATTGGGGGTGTGCGCATGCGCGGCACGCGCGCACGCAGGCACGCACGCACGCACGCACGCAGGCACACGCGCATGCGCGCAAGCTCATGTACCTATGGGGGGGGGGCTATAAAAAGAGCCCCTGCTTTAATCCCTCCTCCTGGCCGCTTCCCGTATTCCTCTGTTGTTGGGGTTCCTGCCCGAAGGAAGACTGAGTCCTTCCTCATTTCTGTGGTTATGTTTGAAGGGAGGAGAGGGAACTCCCCGAAAAGGCAGTGAGCGTCCAGGTTCCACCCACTCCAGCCTCCAGCCAGGAGCTTTACAGTCTTTGGGAATGGTCCCCAGGGGGCGGCCCCGCATCGTTTCCTGGGTGAATTCTACTTCCACGCCTCATTAACCTATCTTGTCTGCAGTTGGCAAATTTGTGGGGAAGAGACCCATAACAAACCACCCTCCTCTCAATCCCCCTGCCCCCAAACATCTTAAAATGATTGTCTGGGTCCAGAGCAGGGAAGTGATGACGTCTTCCAAACCGCAAGGCAATGTTTCACAGCTCATTAGCTTCATTACTTTGCGGACCAGAAGCCCCCTCATCACCCCCCAGAGGGAGCCTGAGTCGGCCACCCGAGTCTAATCCCCCCGGGAGGATCTGAGTGACTTGGGCAAAGATGCTTAGGGCCCTGTCCTCGGGGCTGCAGCTGTTTGCTTCAAGGACTCCGGGAGAGGCTAAGCTGAGCAGGGAATGTGACGCAGGAACTCAGGAGTCTGTGTGGGGCTAGGAGTCTCCATTGGGGATGGTAGGGCAGCAGAGCAGGGGGTGGTGGATCAGGAAACCAGGAGATGGTGGGGCAGTAAGCGGGGGACGATGGATGGAATTGTCACATAAAATACAAGACGACCAATTAAATTTGAATTTCAGATAAACTGAATAATTTATTTTTTTAAGTGAGCCCCAACGTGGGGTTCAGACTCACCACCTAGAGATTGAAAGTTGCATGCTCTACCGACTGAGCCAGCCAGGAGCCCCATGAATAACTTCTTAGTATAAATATACCTGAAATATTCCATGGAACATGGAATATATATTTATACTAAAAAATCATTTGTTGTTTATCTGAAATTCAAAGTTAACTGTGTTTTTTTTTTTAATTTTTTTTTATAATTTTTATTTATTTATTCATGAGAGACAGAGAGAGAGAGAGGCAGAGGGAGAAGCAGGCTCCCAAGGAGCAGAGAGCCCGATGCGGGACTCGATCCCGGGACCCCAGGATCATGACCTGAGCCGAAGGCAGACGCTTAACCATCTGAGCCACCCAGGCGCCCAAAGTTAACTGTGTTTTTAAAAAATATTTTAATTATTTATTTTTTGAGGGGGGGAGGGGAAGAGGGAGAGAATCTCAGGCAGACCCCACACTGAGTGCAGAGCCCAATGTGGGGCTCGATCCTATGACCCTGAGATCGTGACCTGAACTGAAATCAAGAGTCGGAGGCTTAACCGGCTGAGCCACATAGGCACCCCAACCGTCCTGTGTTTCATCTGCTAAATCTGGCAGCCCTAACGGGCGGGGGAGGGACAGCCAGGAGATTGTGGGTCAATGGACTGGAGAATAGTGGACAGTAGAGGAAGGGATGGGGGGAGGTAGTAACCAGGGATTGTGGGCCAGTAGACCAGAAATATACCCTATCCCGCACTTAAGTACTGAGAACCTATTTCCTATCTAGGCCAACTCTCCCGAGGGCCTTTTTCTGTCTTCCCTAAGGTCTCAGGCCTTCAGCTGCTCCCCTGACACTCCCTCTCTTGGGGTTTCTCTCCTCCCAAACTCCGAGGGATGGGCCGCCATCTCCTCCCACGCTGTAGCCATCAAGCCCAGGTACCTCGACTCTTGCTGTTTGAAGGGTTTGTGAATACCAGCTTTGGAGGCACATTGGCCTGGGTATGAGTCTCAGCCGAACCTCCCACTAGTTGTGCATCTGGGCATGTAATTAACTACTCTGAGCCTTGGTTTCTGAGAAATGGGGGTAAAAAGAGAGCCGACCTATTGTGATCACCTAGTGGGTTAATGTTTATAAAGCTGTTAGAACATAGCACTCAGTAAATGATAGCTTAAAATGTCTAAAGCCCTCTAATGACTACAGGGAACCAGGGAAGGGATGATAAAAAATAATAAACACAGGAAAGTTCCACAAGTACTCACTCACAGCCATTACACCTCTTTTTTTTTTTTTTAAGATTTTATTTATTTGACAGAGAGAGAGAGAGAGAGCACAAGCAGGAGAAGCAGCAGGCAGAGGGAGAGGGAGAAGCAGGCTCCCCGCTGAGCAAGGAGCCCCCACATGGGGCTCAATCCCAGGACCCTGGGACCATGACCTGAGCCCAAGGCAGCTGCTTAACAACTGAGCCACCCAGGGGCCCTGCCATTACCCCTCTTTTAGAAATAATGGAAACCATCATTCCCACAGTCCCCTTTTATAGCTGAGAGTAGAGTTCACTAGAGTACCTTTCCTCCTTCCTTCCCTTCCTTCCCCAGGGCTGCTCTATCCTGCATTAGCCCAGAAGATGAACTGTGGATTATCCATTCACCCTGGCAGCCAAGCAGGCAATGTGCTTCTTAGGGTGACCACAAGTTGGGAGGCCCCTCATTCATTGAACAATTTTTATTGAGCTTGTGTATAGTGGGAATAGACTAGTGAATGAAACAGACCTTGTCCTTGTCCAGACCATGGAACTTGTAATCTAGCTGAGGGTCTCATCTGCTTGCCTCTCCTGACCCCTACCATCTTCGCTTGAATGGTCCAGAGACTGGCATAGCACACTGGTTAACATGAGAATGCTATCTCTGATCACTTGGAAGTGGCTGTGCTGTGTTTAGCCATGCTCCAGTTCAATGGGGGGAAAGTTTCGTGGTCGATTAGCCATGTCTGCCATGGGTGCAAGAGGAAGAAGTGATACCACGCATGCCATTGTTATGAACATCAAACCTCTCCCTGCATTCCAAAGCCTGGGACAAAAGCTTACAGCTTGAATCCTGTTATCTTTGTCAGGACTATGAGTCCAAGTCTCCAGGGGGGATTAAAGAGCTTTAGTCCCCAGCTCAGGGGAAGGTGTGTCTCCGGAGCTGGCAAACCTAAGTCCCAAGGGAGGAAAGAAATGGACAGGGAAGTAAGATGGCCCTCCTGGGAGCCTGACAGACATGGCTGACAGATGGGAACAGAGTTCACCGGATAATGAGAGGAATCTGGAAGTGAGAAAGGTCTGGTGACAAGTGATGACGTAGCTGACTGCGGAAATGAGGTCATCGTGGACTCTGGCCCCACCCCCATCAAGCTTCTCTGACTGGGAGTGGCTTCCTTGATGACCAATGTTCTGCTGGTGCTGGGGATGACAGATAAGGTGGCGGCGGATGGTCCTGGTCTTGGCTTAGAAGGTGAGCCCCACGAGTTAGCGATGAAAGCAGATTTCCTCTTGGTATCTGAGACAAGTGCCTTGGGCCTTGTCATCAAAACTTAGGAGGTCCCAAATATACGTGCTTGTGTGGGTTATTAATACTTGTGCAAAAAGGCATATATTTTTATAGCTTGAAGGGAACCTAGAGATTATGCATTTCAGGGTTTCTCAGCCTCTACCCTATTGACATTTTGAGCCAAATAATTTTTTGTTGCGAGAGGCTGTCCTGTGTACCATAGGATCGTTTAGCAGCGTCTGTAGATGCTGGTAGCATGCACACTCCCCCATATTGTTAAACCCAAAATATCTCCAGATGCTAAATGTCCCCTGGGGAGCAGAGTCACCCTTGGTCAAAAACCACTGACTCAAATCATCTCAACTGATGGATAAAGAAACTGAGGCCCAGAGAGGTGGCCTGCCCAAGGAGATTTTGGCTTCTTCTGTGGTGATTCTCCCTGAAGAATTTGTCTATAAACCCTATACACAGAGAAAGGGTCTTGTTCATATTCACCTAATGTAATCATATACCATATAGTACAACCATATAAAAACTTTGAGAGTTAACCTATTAATCAGAGGAGGGCCTTGCTTCTGTACCATCTCCTGGAGGCGGGGTTGGGGGGCGGTGCTCGGGCCGGGCCTTTCTCAATATTGCTTCACCCTCAGACCGTCTTGGAATGCAGTTTAGAAGAAAATGTACCAGGCTTTAAAGATGGAAACACTGTCCCTCTCAACCCTCAGGGCAGCACTGCTGCCTTGAATGTCAGACTTTACCCACCTTGGTAGCAAGGGGGAAGGCCGGAACCAGCTTTCTTCTGGAGGGGAGGAACTCCAAGGTTAGTAGCAGCTGGGTTATTTCAGGGGAGGAGGAGGTGACTGAGTCAGAAATGTGGTGGGCTGTCCATGTCACCAATAAATCCTATTTTCTTTTTCCTAAAGAAAAGGAAGTCCCGCTGTTAATTTGTTAGAGCTCGGAATTGCCCGTGGCATTAAAAGTAGCACAAGGAATAGCATTAAGTTTCTATTATCTTCCTAATGCAGGCATCAAGATGTGTTCCCGCTACGCTAGTTCACATTTCCAGCTCAAAAGCAAGCAATTTCAAAGGCATTTTGCTGGCCCTGAACATTTTTAATGATGTGTTCTTTCTTGACTTCACTTATAATATCAGCCCTATCAAGTGAGTCTAAGCCCCTATGAAAACTATGTCAAGCAAAAAGAGATGGCTAAATTTAGTTTTTGCCAGGGTGTTGTGGGGAGGGGGTAGATAATGCTGAAAGCAGAGGTTTCAGAGGAAAAGGAGAGTTTATAGGTCCTTTGCAGTTTAGTTAGATTTGAGTGTCTAAGTAATTAAAAATGTGTGAGCTGTATTGGTAAATACACATGACCCACGTCTCAGCGATCTTGAGGACTTACTGGGAACAGCCCATTATAGAGTCACTTTTGCAACCACCCCCCACCCCACCCCACCCCCGTCTCCAGTTCCATGTTTATCAATCTTTAGTCTGTTTTTGGCTTGGTGACACAATGCACTGTTTCTGCATGAGATATTAAGCTGTTGGGGCCGTTAGGACACTTGCTTCTACGCTGCATTGAATACAAAGTGTCCTGCTCTCTCTGCCTAAAGATGCTCTTGCATTTAGATGCGCTAAAGGACTAACTCATGCCAACTAACCTCCTAAGACACTGATGGTAAATCAGAACTGTCTTGAGAAATGTCACTCCCAAACAGCCTGGGATCAGGAGTTGCCTGGATGGCAGTGAAGCAGAATGTGGGGGCAGGAGATTGGTTTATACTTTTCATGGGCAAGATACTGTGCCCCAGGAGCCACAAACCTACATCTCTGCTCTAGAATTCCTGCCAAGGAGTCTAGGTACCCATGGGGGCTGCTTAGAGCTCCCCAGCCTGCTGATAGAGCTGATGCTCTTTGGCCTTAATTTTGTTGCCTGGACAGCAACAAAACCACCCCATTTCTTTGAGCGCATTCTTCATGTACGCAGGTCACAAAGCATACATTGAGTTCTTAATGATATTTTAGGGTTGGGAATATCCAGGTCCTCTCTACAACTAGTTAGACTCTCAAAACTGGGTGACTCCTCAGAAAACTTAGGGCGTCCAGTGAACTTGGGGAGAATTGGTCTTGCTACAGACTCTATTCCCAGATGGGTGGCTTTATTGTTAAGTCCTAGGACACCTCTCTACAGACATCACTCACACACACCTAGAGTGCACGTGCTCTGAATTCTTTTCCCAGCATGGATTTGAATGGTTTCACCCCATTCCTCAACCCTCCTGTGTCTCCTTTTGTGACCCAGGAGCTCCAGGAGCTCCAGGAGCCCCCAGATTTACTGGTCAGGGCCAAGTCAGCCATCTGTGGACACAGAGGAGCAACACAGATCAAGCCCACAGCCCCGACCCTCTGCTCAATTAATTCTCCAGTACTTCGGAGTACCAGGCTCATCACGAGTCTTAATGTGGGGAGAAGAGATGATGTTCCAGGGTTTCTGTTTTTTCTGGACCCTTCACCTCACATAAGAATCTGACACAGAGATAAATAACTCACCTGGAAGACAAACCGTAATAAAGGCTTAGTTGCAGTACCAACTAACAAAGTACTAACATGTTTGTCTCCCTCACTAAACTGTGAGAAGAAACTGTGTCTTATTTCTCTGTTTCCTGAGCCCCAAGCTGAGGGTCAGGCTCACATTTGTGTGCAATCAATGCTTATGGAATGAACAAAGGAACCATTTGAGGAAACATGGAGCACTTCCTCTCTAGGGACCAAGCCAAGTCCATGAAAGACACTTTCTCTCTCTAACTAGATGCCCTCTTTCCGTTCCTGGGCACCTTTACTCCAGAAGACTTTCTGTGCAGTCACCGAAGTGGAGTGTTCCCCCTTCCTCTTCTCGCTTAGTTTCTTTATGGTCTTTCATCCTAAATCTCCACAAGGAGATGTAGATAGACACTATCACCAACTCCAGGGCCATGCCCTGGAGATTTGTGAGGGAGTATTTTTATAATACTTGAAATCAGATTACATGAAGAAAAAGGCATTTTAGGATGGATTTGCTGGATGCAAAGGATGAAAAGCACTCATACAAGCCAAAATAAAGGAGGTAATCATTGCACGGTTACAGTGCAGCTCATGGAAACAAAGTAGAGCCCAGTCTCTTGGAAATTGGATCTGGAAAATTGGAACTCTAGGGCTCCAGGCAGAAATTCTCTCTGATTCTCCTTCTCTGGGGCCTCCATGGTGTCTCATCTATTTACACCTCTGTGCCATCTTCCTCTTTCCAGCTTACTCAAGAAGCTTCTCTGCCTCCTGATAGCCTTGGCTCTTCATAACTTTGGTTTGTGGGTGAAGTCCCCAACTCGACATCACCTTTGAATTCTGATGGAGTTCTGGTTCTGTAGCACCCATTTAAAACTCTCAAATTGGTGAATCTGATTGGTTACTGACCAGCCAATAGATTGTTCAACACTGAGACAGGCTCTGATTCTGGTCCAATCAGCTATAGCTGGGATCTCATGGAACAAATATGGCAGCTTGGGCGTGTCCCTCCAGTAGACTTTATAGACTAAGACAGATGAGAGTGATACAAAGAGAGAGAGAGAGATCCAGGTACCCCAGAACAAAATTACTATGTTAGGTCAGTTTGGAGGTCATCACAGGTCCATAACTATAGGGAAAATTGTGTCAGGAAATGGGGATCTGTCCTGGTCATGGTGTTGACAAGTTGGAGGAATGTAGGGTAATTCTGAGGGATTATGTGGTGTAAGCTTCAGGTCACTGTTAGCCTTTTATTTGTAAGCAGAGCCTCCTCCACCACTAACTGCCTCCCTGAGCCACTGAACAGCTGTCAGCAGGAGGGAAGATTCCCGAAGCATGTGTTGGGACAGCCTCCTCTCCCACTCCAGAGCCCACCCCCTTCTGCCATACCCTAAACTAGAAACAGCCCCACATGGTTGTGTGCTTCCTGGCAAAACGGGGCCTGGATGTTTCCAGGAGCAGCTAGCCCACTTTTTGTTGGAATGGTTCTCTAAAGGAGACAGATGTCCATTTGTACCACACTCTCAGGCTTAAACCTGTGTAGCCAGAGGCAACACCAGTGTAGGCATTTTGGCTAAGAATGAACCAGCCCAAATAGATCTGGGCTCATTTTTAGCCTTTTGCTTTTCAAGAGCTTTCTAGACTAGATTTTCTTGATGAGTTGCTAGGATTCTGGATTCAAAACCGCTCTTAAAAGAGTCCAGGGGGTGCCTGAGAGACTCAGTCAGTCAAGCATCTGCCTTCAGCTCAGGTCATGATCCTAGGGTTCTGGGATCAAGCCCCATGTCGGGCTCCTGGCTCAGCGGGGAGTCTGCTTCTCCCTCTCCCTCTGTTGCTCCCCCTGCCTGTGCTCCCTCTCTCTCTCTCAAATAAATAAACAAAATCTTAAAAAAAAAAAAAAAGAGTCCAGAGACTGGGTTCTGGTCTTGCCTCTCCTACTTTAGCCATGTGGCCACCAGCAAGTCCCTTCCCCACCCTGGGCCTCAGAGAGCTCACCTGTAGGAAGGGGGAGTTTGAAGTAGATGACCTATCTCTAAGGTTCTTTTTTTCTTGACCATCCCTTAGCCAGCCTTTCCCAGGGCCACACGCCAGCACTCAGCCAGCCTCCCCTCAGCAGGAACACAGCCTGAACTCACAGCCGCCCCACCTCTGCAGGTTTCATTCCTCTCCTCTCCTTGCAAAATGTCTCCAGCTCTCTGGTGGCCTCTGGCCCTCGCCAGCCTGCATCAGGGAAACAGAATACCTTTGACTCTGGAGAGCCAGTCATTGATTTGTTTTCCTGTCTGTTTCTACCCTCCTCCAGGACTGTAGCCCTCAGCATCCCTCCACTTGCCCCCAAGCCCTCCTGAAAAGATCCTTCATCCCATTCAGCACCCCAGCGTGTAGGTCTACTGAAGGGCTGACCTTCCACATCAATAGACTCCTCCATTGTCCCAGCTGAGGCCCCTACAGAGCCGGTCGGCTGGGGACTCGGGAGGCGGTGTGGCCGCCAGACTGGTTTGGGCCTCCTGTGGTCAGGCCCTCAGGGACGGATTGGCTGCTGCCCTCCAGCCCTCCACTGCTGTGTGGTTGCATCAGAGGCCCCAGGCCTGCTCTGGTGGGCACCCCCTGCCACCTTGCGACGGTGTGTTCCCCATCACACCCTGCCTCTGCTGGCCTTCCTCTGGAGCTCTTTCTCTCAGAGCTCCTTTGCTCGCCCTCTCATTTGGGCTCACACCCTCCAGTGAGCAGCCGGGCACACTGTGGGGACGACTCCCAGGACCCACCGTGAGTGCGGGGATCCGGGGCCACCAGGCTTTTGGGCTGCCTCTCTCTCAGTCCACCCTCGGTATCAGCATCCCCTCACCCAACTCCTTGGCTTCAGTTTGAATGTTCCAGACAGTAGCAACTGTCCTTTGTAGCAGTTCCCTCTTAATCCTGCAGCCTTTACACCTCCCCAGGAGCTCATCCCCTGGGGGAGCCACGGGTCACGACCTGTGCTGTGGGGAAGGGGGTGAAGCTACCCGAGAGAAAGGGAGCAGAGAGAGGCCATGAGGGCAGCACCCAGAAGGGGTGGCAAGTGGGGAAGGCGCCACCACGTGTCTGCAGGGGACTTGGTTGAATCACATTTTGGTTTTGGTTTTTGGATCACAGGGCTGTTCCAGATGAGACGGATGGGGCTTCAGTAGCTCTGTCCTCTAGAAACTGCCTAGCCCTCTGGAGAGCACTCAACTCATCCATTCATTCCCTTACGTGAGTGACAAAGGCTTAGTGAGCTCCTGCCCTGATGTACTCTGTGTAGGCAATATAGAAATCAACAGATCTCTTGCCCTCCAGGACTACCACTGGAGGGAAAGAAGCCCCAAAATGGACCATCAAAGTACCATGCAGCACATCCTGTAGAAAGGGAGGGGGAGGGCTGGGGAAAACGGGCGATGCCTAATACCGGTGGGGATGCCGAGCACCTGGATCTCTCCTCTGTTGCTGGTAGAAACGCAAAATAATACAGCCACTTTGGAGAACAGTTTGGCAGTTTCTTGAAAGTTAAATATATGCTTACCTTACCATTCAGAAATCCCAGTCCTAGGTATTTACCCGAGAGATGAAAACATATGTCCACCTAAAACCTCTACACGAATGTTTACAACAACACTATTTGTAATTGCCTAACACTGGAAAGAACCCAAATGTCCTTCAACTGGTGAATGGATAAATACGCTATGGTCCATCCTGACTTTGGAATACTACGTAGCATTAAACAAGAATAGACTAGTGATACGTGCAACACCATGGGTGAAGCTTAATAGGATTGTGCTGAGGGAGGGAGGCCAGGCTCCAGATTCCATGCATGTGACATTCTGGAAACAGCAAAACTATGGGGGAGAAATGAAACCCATCCAGACTGGTGGTGGCAAGAGGCTGGCGGTGGGAGGCATGGCTGACTACAGAGGTGTGTGAAAGGACCTTCTGGGGTGATGGAAGTGTTCTGTAGCCTCATCGTGGTGGGGCTTATGCGACCATATGTATTTGTCCAAACTCACGGAACTGTGCACTAGAAGGTATGTTTTGCTCGGTGTAAATTACACCTCAATAAAACTGACTGGAAAAAAAAAAATACCATGTGGTTTAGCTACAACTGTGCTCTAGGAAGGCCTAGGGGGCATTTACGTCCTCAGAAGGCGGCCCTGACTTGGGGGAAGTGCAACAAGGGGGTTCAAAATGGCAACTGAACGCGGAGGGCCGCACGCATCCTGCTACAGGGAGAGAATAAGACAGTGGCTCTGGGCAGAGCCTAACCCTAAGAGAGGCTGGAAGGATGTTTCACTGGCCAGGGAAGGAAGCAGGAGCCAGATTCTAAATCTATTTAGGACTGTGCTTATGTGGGGGCGTGGGGGGAGTGGAGGTATCTGGAAGGTACAGATGCGAGAAGGACCTGGAGGCCATGGGGGAATAAGGATGGGCCTTGTCCTAGCTGAAGCCATGTGTGTGAGCACAGCACTGAGCCAGAAATGTACTTACGTGCCTGGGAGCTTACCAGTTTGCTTCAGAGAAAACCCCCAGACAGCAACTGCAGTATAAATAGCAAACAAGCAAACGCTACGCTGTTCTGCAGCAGAGTGGAGCAAAGATGTTGGCCTGGAAGCAGCCAGAAGGCCTGAGGTGGGGTGGAGAGGCAGCCCCACTGGTCCCCGGCCCCTTGGTCCCCAGAAAGCTGGTGCCCCTCTCCCCAGCAAAGCCCATTGTGCACAAGCGCCTGAGCCAACGGCCACCAAACAAGTGAGGACCAGCAGCCCCCCACAAGGGCGATGCCTGCAGACGCGTGCAGGCTGCTGGCTAAGTGCGAGCTACTGAGACCTGTGGAGCTCTGCATTTGTTTTCCTGCAGGCCCCTTGACAGATGCTGCTGGCTCAGCAGGCCCAGCAGGCCGAGGAGAGAAAGTCGGGTGCCCCGGGGGAACTAACCGGGAGATGGTGAGCGGGGCCTCAAAAGGAACAAACATCCCCATGACAATGGTGCATCGAGGCGTGGGGTCCACAGGAACCTAGGGAACCCTGATTTCAGGGTTCTCCTCGTATTGAGGTCCTTTGGGGTACAAATGCCGAAAGACATCAGAGAAAGGAATGGGGCCCAGCAGGGCCAGGCATGGACAGAACAGCTGTGGCAGGCACAGAGCTAAGAGCAGACAGCGGAAGGGGTTGGACTCCAGGGGTTCAAAGCCCAGCCCTGCCACTTAGGGGTTCCTGCCCCCAGGCAAGGTGTAAACACCTTTTCAATTCTCACTTCCTCATCCACAAAACAGGGACAATCATAGTACCTCCCTCCCAGGGTTGCTGGGGAGACAAATGAGTTGTCCCACGTGCAATGCTGTCTCGGCAAGCCTGGCTGCTAGCGAGGTCTCAGGAAGGGTGAGCAGCAACGGCTGATGGTGTTGGTGAGGACCTCCAAGGAGTCCAAACACGTTCTCAGGCTGGACTGATTTGTGGGACCTGGTTCTTGTGAACTTTGGCCCCTACCCTCCTCACTCAGCCCTCTAGTGTCCAGCCCTGTGCCGACCAACCTTTCAAGGTCCGTTTCAACTCAGCCCAGCCGAGAGCCTCCTCCCGCCCCTGCAGCCGTGAATCCGGAGGGCACCAAGCCTGGCTTTGCGGTCCTGACTAGCCCCCTGGCTTACTGTGTTGCTCCTTACTTCTGCCCCTATTCCACAGGGCTGCTGGGGAGTGGAGTGACTGTACTTAAGTGTTAGAGTGCCCGCATCTAGTAGGTGCTCAGTGGTGTTCCTTTTGTCCTCATGTGGAGCTCGGGAACCTGTCCCCACAGCATCCTAGCTAATACCCCCACACCACCAGCCTAGTACCTCTACGTTTTCAGAAGGAGAGGCTCTAGTTCTGGGCAGCGCCTCAGCCATCCTACCCACCCCCTGGGGCCCTGTCCTGGCTCTAAGTTCTCTGGGGCCCAGAACAGGCTTCCCTGGTGCTAAACAGAAAATGACGTCTACTTGAGCTCTCTCCCCCACCCCGGTGAGGGGTAACATTTTGACATTAAATATTGTTGTAATCCAAGGACCTCAAGCAGCCAGGAGAACAGTGTGGGGTGATCACACCCAGTGCTGCTTGGGGAGAGGGGGCCCAGGGGATTCTCTCGGGCAGCCTTCTCCAACAGCCCCTCTGGGCTCTGGCTACAGTCTTTTTCCAGTGGCCTTAGGTTCTGTCGGCCAGGAGCTGTCTTCTGGGGGGAAGGAGGTGGCTTTTTGTGTGTGTGTGTTTGTTTGTTTATTTGCTTCTGCTGCTCTAGACCCAGGAAGCCTGAGCGTATTACCATTCTGGCCGTTTACTCATCAGCCACTTGGGAATCTGTTTTGCAAGGCTTCCAGCCTAGGAAGAGCCTAAACACTATAAAGGAGAGATTTTTCTAGGGACTTCTAAAAGAAGTTCTAGTCATCAATAAATAGCTTTGATATTGCAACTGTTTTGTGCTTTATTTTCTTTCTCTCTTCTTTTTTTTTTTTTAAATGTCAAGTCCCCATTAGAATTCCAATCTGCCTCACTCGTACTAAAGGTGACATGGGAAAGGGATTTTTTCCCCAACTCATGTGACCAGGGAGAGTAGGGGAGCCTGGTACTCAAAGGGGAGGCAAAGCCCAGAAGCAAAGAGATGCTTGCAAAGTGGCCCTCCTCAAATGAAGACCCCTCCCCCATCCCCTCCTCACTCAAAGCTTGGAAGAATTAGGTTTTGTTTTAGGAAGGGAGACTGTTGGGGCACCTGGGTGTCTGAGTCGGTTAAGTGCTTGACTCTTGATTTCAGCTCAGGTCGTGATCTCAGGGTCGTGAGATCGAGCCCCGCGTCAAGCCCCACGTTGACCGTGAAGTCTGCTTAAGATTCTCTCTCTCCCTCTCCCTGCCCACCATCTAAGAAAAAGGCTGGGGCGGGGGCGGGGGGGGAGAGACTGTTGTCTTACAGACCTTCATTTGTTTCCCAAAGTAGTCTCCTCCCTGGAAAAGCTGTTTCTTATGCTATGTGTAATACTGGACTTTTGGACCATCAGCCCCCATCTGAAATGACCCCCTCTAACTGGACTCCTTTGCATCAGGGCCGCTTTGAACCCCAGAACGACTGGGTCAGATGATGGCCCACATATTTCTGGGCGTCTGTCTGCATGCCTGTATTGCCCAGACATGCTCCTACTTAGCCTTGATAATCCTTTCTAGACCAAGGGTGCCAAAGTGAGTATCAGTCACTCTGTCCCCAGTAGCAATCGTAGATGGCCCAGGAAATGTCAGCCGTAGAAAATAAACAGCCCTAATATTAGCCCAGACATGTGGACATGTTCTTCCAGCAGGTGTAGGGGGGAAAAAGCCCTTAAATTCTCCATGTATTTTTTTTATTCTTATGTTAATCCCCATACATTACATCATTAGTTTTAGATGAAGTGTTCCATGATTCATTGTTTGTGCATAACACCCAGTGCTCCATGCAGAATGTGCCCTCCTCAGTACCCACCACCAGGCTAACCCATCCTCCCACCGCCCTCCCCTCTAGAACCCTGTTTGTTTTTCAGAGTCCATCGTCTCTCATGGTTCGTCTACCCCTCCGATTTCCCCCGCTTCATTCTTCTCCTCCCGCTACCTTCTTCTTCTTCTTTTTTTTTTTTTTCTTAACATATATTGCATTATTTGTTTCAGAGGTACAGATCTGAGATTCAACAGTCTTGCACAATTCACAGCGCTTACCAGAGCACATACCCTCCCCAGTGTCTATCACCCAGTCACCCCATCCTTCCCACCCCACCCCCCACTCCAGCAACCCTCAGTTTGTTTCCTGAGATTAAGAATTCCTCATATCAGTGAGGTCATATGATACATGTCTTTCTCTGTTTGACTTATTTCACTCAACATAATACCCTCCAGTTCCATCCACGTCGTTGCAAATGGCAAGATCTCATTCCTTTTGATGGCTGCATAATATTCCATTGTATATATATACCACATCTTCTTTATCCATTCATCTGTTGATGGACATCTTGGCTCTTTCCACAGTTTGGCTATTGTGGACATTGCTGCTATAAACATCGGGGTGCACGTACCCCTTCGGATCCCTACTTTCGTATCTTTGGGGTAAATACCCAGTAGTGCAATTGCTGGATCATATGGTAGCTCTATTTTCAACTTTTTGAGGAACCTCCATACAGTTTTCCAGAGTGGCTGCACCAGCTTGCATTCCCACCAACAGTGTAGGAGGGTTCCCCTTTCTCCGCATCCCCGCCAACATCTGTCGTTTCCTGACTTGTTAATTTTAGCCATTCTGACTGGTGTGAGGTGGTATCTCATTGAGGTTTTGATTTGGATTTCCCTGATGCCGAGCGATATTGAGCACTTTTTCATGTGTCTGTTGGCCATTTGGATGTCTTCTTTGGAAAAATGTCTGTTCATGTCTTCTGCCCATTTCTTGATTGGATTCTTTGTTCTTTGGGTGTTGAGTTTGATGAGTTCTTTATAGATTTTGGATACTAGCCCTTTATCTGATATGTCATTTGCAAATATCTTCTCCCATTCTGTCGGTTGTCTTTTGGTTTTGTTGACTGTTTCCTTTGCTTTGCAAAAGCTTTTTATCTTGATGAAGTCCCAATAGTTCATTTTTGCCCTTGCCTCCCTTGCCTTTGGCGATGTTTCTAGGAAGAAGTTGCTTCGGCTGAGGTCAAAGAGGTTGCTGCCTGTGTTCTCCTTTAGGATTTTGATGGACTCCTGTCTCACATTGAAGTAAATTCTCCATGTATTTTTAAAGTGTGCCTCATGCACCCAAATGCTTCAGGGTGTCACAAAATGCATTTTGGCCCAGAACTGCAGTTATAACCATCGCTTTTACCTGAGGGATGAGCCAGCATCCAGCCCTCAGTTCCCTGGGCTCTAAGTAGCTGGCTGTCCCCAGAACAGAACAAAATGAGCACCCCATATGGCTTCTCACCCCACAGGTCCCCTCTGCTGCCAGCCAGGCAGTGATTGTAGGGTCCCAGCTCACGGCCACTCCTCCCACCATAGAAAAATGTGCATGGGACAGATGCAGAGAGTTCACCTCCAAGACCCCAGATGTCACGCTGTCACCAATGAGCATCTGCTGTGTATGCTGTGGTGTCGTACAGTAAGTCATGAGGCCTACGTGCAGCATGTCCCATTGTTTGCAAGGCTCTGCTCCAGGTGCTGGGCCTCCACGGAGGCTCACAGGCTGGTGGTCCTAGGCTTGACAGTCCATCCTCATCATGATACGTGCTGAGAGTGCCCAGCTGTGTACATAAGGGCTCTAGAAAAGCTCCCAGGGGAGGGATGGCCCTGAGAGGACAACCGAGGCCGGGATGGAAGAGGTGCAAGCAGGAAATGGGCTCTGAGCAGGGTCTTGGTGCAAACCTAGACCTCAAATAAGTAGGCAGGAGGAAGGCTCCTAGAGAAGAATTGAGAAGAGTAGGTTTGATGAGGTTGATGGAGACCAGGTGAGGCAGAAGCACAGTATTTCTTTAAACACTTTTTTTTTAAGATTTTTTATTTATTTATCTGTGAGAGAGAGAGAGAGACAGCGAGAGAGGGAACACAAGCAGGGGGGAGAGGGAGAAGCAGGCTTCCCACGGAGCAGGGGGCCCGATGCGGGGCTCGATCCCAGGACCCTGAGATCATGACCTGAGCCGAAGGCAGACGCTTAACAACTGAGCCACCCAGGCGCCCCTAAACACTTTTTTTTTTTTAATTAGAGGGTGGGGAGGGGCAGAGGGAGAGGGAGAGAGAGAATCTTAAGCAGGATCCACCCCCCAGCTCGAAGCCCTACACGGGACTTGATCTCACAACCCTGAAATCATGATCAAGAGCCGGCCGCTTAACTGACTGAGCCACCCAGGTGCCCTAAAACACAGTATTTCTGTAGAAGTTAAGAGTTTATCCCGTGGCCATGAGGAAGCCAGAGTAGGTTAAAGCAACACGTGTCAAAATGTAGGCTACAAGATTTGGGAAATCCCTACTGGCCTGAGATTTACATTTCCCTTAACCAAGGCAGCACCTGCAGAGCAGTGCTGGGCCTCGGGGCAAAGTGAGCTGGGCAGGTCAAGGCAGAGGAGAGGCAGGGAAAAGGGAAACAGTCACCGAGCTTCCAGCTGGGTCAGAAGACAAGGTGCACTCCCGTGGGCTAAGTACAAGACAGTCCTCAGTGCGAGGCAGTAGACAGTAAGCGCTACATGGTTGCTCTAACACCCAAAGTCTGTTCTTCCAAGCAAACAGAAACATTTTTATAATGATTTATTATATATGATATAATTACTATATTTTTTATAATTTTAATAAAAGGGAGTCAAAACCTATGGAGACTTCTTGTTTAAAAGGTTCTAAGACAAGTTAGAAAATTCTGTTGCCGACTCTTCTGCAGTGGACAGACAGGAGACATTGAAAAGTATCGCAAGCAGGGCTTGGGACAAAATCGTGTAACAGTGGAAACATCCAAACATCTGTTTTCAGGTGCTCTTTCCCTGGCATGAGTTTATTTTTTAAGAGATGATGAAGCATCACCTTTATCTTGAAGGGGCAGATCAAGAGAGCTTATTAAAAAAATCTGACAGCCATTTGTCATCACGGAGAAGGGCAATAAAAATGGAATATTTGTCCTCATAAGCAAAACATGTAATTTCTCTCCAAGTTTGGGAACTCTTTTAACTGTTTGCTGAGAGAATGCCGGGGAACCTCTGTGTGAAATGGAAGATCTTCCTGGTCATTCTCTATCCCATTACAAAGTGCTGTAAAGACTCCATAATACTTTAAAGACCTTGTTTTTATAAAACTAACAACATGAATGACAACCCTCAGTGCTCCTACACATCTGGTTACTTCTTGGCTGTCGAGTGAATGAATAGCAAGTGTGGTTCTACCCTTATAACCTCGTCCCAGGCTCCCCTTTTCATTTCAGTCTAGAGTTTTCCCATAAAGGAGTTTTGTTGTTGGTTTTTTTTTTTCTGAGAAATTACTCATTTACTCTTCTTCCCGACGTCTTTCCTTTGGTGATTCAAAAATAATTCTTTCTAGTATTTAAACTAAATCTAGCAATTCCATTAACTGAGATGTAAGAAAGCTCCATATTTTCAATCAAATATAAAGCAAACTTCCTGTAAGGCATACTCTCTTTTATTTTGTTTTATTTATTTATTTATTTACTTAGATATTTTTAAAGATTTTATCTATTCTATTCATTTGAGAGAGAGTGAGCTAGAGAGAATGAGTGGGGCGAGGGGCAGAGGGAGAGGAGACAGACGCAGACTCCCCACTGAGCCGGGAGCCCCACTCAGGGCTCAATCCCAGGACCCTGGGATCATGACCTTAGCTGAAGGCAGACACTTAACCAATTAAGCCACCCAGGCGCCCCTGTTTTTTGTTTCGTTTTTTTTTGTTGTTTTAAGATTTTATTTTTAAGTAATCTCTACACCCAATGTGGGGCTCAAACTTAACAACCCTGAGATCAAAAGTCACATGCTCTACCGACTAAGCCTGCCAGACGTCCCAAGCCTACTCTGCTTTAATATTCACTTCTTAAAATTTCTAGCAATGTTTCCTATGCATCTTTCAATAACACCTGCTGACTAAAGATTACATATTTTGTTGCCATATTATTTTTCGTGTATTACAGCCATTTTGTCATGGTAGAAAAACAAGTGTTTCCCTAAGGGCACGCAGCTTTTTGTGTTTTGCAATTACTAAGAAACACCAAAAGACTCTCGTATACACTTACTACATTTAATGAAATTTTGTTAAATACTGAGATAAGCATGGTTAATAAGTTTAAGCATCAATGAAATAATTGAGGAAGTTTATACTCATTGTCTGGATGCTTAATTTTTAAATATCTTACTAATTGGGAAGCTTTCTATTATCAATAGCTAATATCTCAAGGCAAAAACTCTTAGGGCAATAACCTTCATTAACAATAATAAATGTCAACCATGTTTTAGGGAATTATCTTGAAAATGTTGGCTTTTTTGGTCAACTTCTTTTTAGGTCCAATAAGGCTGTCATTGCTTTTACTGGCTAATAAAGAGCTTATTCAGGAGGAGAAAGGTCATTCCAGATATTTTTATTGTTTCTTACGTTTGCATTATCGATAGTATCTCTAATCCAGGTTTCTTTGCAAGAATCTTTTAAAGCCATTTGCTTATTTTGTGAAGATTATATAGATACATGGTAAGCACTCAAAAAGCTTTTGGTTGAACTGAGAAAAATCTGACAGAGGATACAGTCATCATTTCCTCCCACAAAGCCTTAATGTCTTATGGATCTCAAAGGATTGAGACCCACGATCTATGGGGCCGTCAGTAGGGGGCAGTCCTGTGGCCTCAATGGTTTGAAATGGGAAAGGAGAAGATTCTGTTCCTGAGTCTAGGAGGATCAAATTTTTAATTCTCAGGGACTTCTCAGCCAAGAAGCATTTTCCTGGATGCCATGTTCTCTCTTGGGAGGAATAAAAGCAGTCCATGGGACTTAATTTTTCACTTTCCCCTGGAGTGATATATTAAGATGAACAGTCAAGATGCAAGCCCAGGCCTGCTGGAAATTCTTCCAGGAGAATCCAGCCAGTTTCTTTCCCTGCTACATAGGGGGTCTGCTTCAGGCTGGCCCGGTGAGGAAGGGAAGTGAGTCTGGGGACAAAACCAGCACAGGAACTGCATATGGGTTGGCAAATCCGCCATCACACAAAAAGGCATCGCCCTTTGGCAATCTCTGGGCATCAGTTAGGATTGCATTTGGCTTCCCTTAACAGAAACCCACGCTGGCTCACCAAATGGGGCTTTGATTTTTGCCATATAACCAGAAGTCAGGAAGTAGATAGCACAGGGATGTTGTTGGGAGAGTCACGAAGGACCTCAGATCGTTCTCGCTTCCTACTCCGCTATCTTAGCATGGGGCCTTTTCTTTTCAGGGTTGCTTGGGTTCCCAAGCATCTCCTTCTCACTCCAGTCAGGAAGAAGGGGGAGGGGGGAGGCCAAAAACGCAGTCTTCTCCTCTGGGGCCTTTGCCTTTTATTAAGGGATGAATAGGCTTCCCAGAGATGTTTCCCTCTACTTTATCGTCCAGCCCTCTGGACACCTGCCAGTGAGCCTGAGAGGCCAAGATACTGCAACTGAGCACATTACCGCTCCCAAATAAAAGTGGTGTTCAGTTGGTAAAGACGAAGGGGAGAATGGATTCTGAATACACTAGGAGTGTCTGGGCTCTGTCATGAGTGAACCACCCAATTTCATATTGACTAGACTGATCCCTGCTTTCTCACTGTCCCCTTCTCAAAAACCTTTCATCATGCCCTGGGCAATGGATTCCTTAGAACTATTGTCAAGAAGCACCTCACCAGGGCGCCTGGGTAGCTCAGTCGTTAAGTGTCTGCCTTCAGCTCAGGTCATGATCCCAGGGTCCTCGGATCGAGTCCCACATCGGGCTCCCTGCTCGGCAGGAGGCCTGCTTCTCCCTCTCCCACTCCCCCTGCTTGTGTTCCTGCTCTTGCTATCTCTCTCTCTGTCAAATAAATAAATAAAATCTTTAAAAAAAAAAAAAAAGAAGCACCACACTGAGAGAAAGTCTTGCAGCGGGATCCCTGTGCTCCCAGTCATGCCCCTGCGCCAGCCTGCCATCCACTCCTGAAGTCTTTCCATGGGGGTGGCCGGGAGTCGGGACGCCTGGGCCCGGGGCTTTCGTTTACTATGGGTCTCCTCCATGTCCTTGACCTACCTTACGGGGACTTGAGAAGAACAGCTCCAATTCATAAATAACCGGAGCCATCTGTGAGCTGCCACACCCAGGCCGAGGCTTCCTGGAGAACCCGCAGCGCCCACCCCTGCCGCTCAGCATGACTCCAGGTGGGCATGCAGCCCAGCAGCCCCGGCGGCCGTTGGATTTCGGCGGGCCCGGAGACTGTATGTGGGAGGCGTTCCCAGACAAGATGGGCCGGGGGCTGGCGGCGGGGGAGGCTCAGGGCCGGGGAGCTGGCTTTGCATGAAGCTGAGATTTTCTACAGCTTCCTCGGTGAATTTGCCACTTCTGCTCCAAGCCTCTTCCCTGGGTGATATCCACAAGGTCTGTAGATTTTGTTCACACTGAACTGCATCGATATCAAGTTTGTTTAAACCCTGCTTTCAGAAATGTCGTGCTGTCCTCGTGAAAGTAGCATAACCTAAGGGACTCTGAGCAGGCCCAGTCATCCCACCTGTGTGGATGAATAGGAGGTTGGAGGGGTAGTTTTTTGTGTTTTTTCCTCATTTTCAAATAAACATATAACACTGCAGATAATTTAGAAGTAACATTCTCCCACTCTTCGTTCCTACCACAACCCCAATTTTATTTAGGGTAGCCATGTGCCCAGGTAAAAGATGACATTTCTCAACTTTTCTGGCAATTAGCAAGGGCTAATGGGCTGTAAGTAGAACTTAGATGGGCTTTCAGGAAGACTCCCAAAGGAGGCGGGGGGGCAGGCAGGGCAGGCACACGGACCCTTTTGTTCTGTTCTCTTCCTCCTTTACATGCCTGGAATGCGGATGTGATGGCTAGAACTCCAGCAGCCATCTTGGGTGTTTAGAATCAACCCTCTGTGTTGAAGGCAGTGACACAGAAAACCAGAAGGAAACTGCATCCCTGATGACTTTGTCCAACTGTCAAACAGCCCTGTAAAACCTGCCCCTGGACGTCTTTTATGAGAGAGTAAGCTCCTCGTTTGCTTAAATCACTATGGTCAGGTCTCTGTTAAGAGCAACGAAAAGTAATTCATAGCTGATCCAGTACCTGACACAGAGCGAGTGTCCAGTAAAAGTTGGGGGCAGCACATTTCTCTGGAAAGAGCTTTGGGTGATGAGAAGAGTGGGCAAAAGAATCCTGGTCCTGTTTTGTCACCAACTCCCTGAGTGACCAAGTTTGTGCTCTCTCTGGGCCTCAGTTTATTTTCTGTGAAGTGTGAGGGTCAGGCTAAATGCTCTTCAAGAGCATCTTTGGACTCTTATCCCTCTGAATCTGTGGACCGGACAGACCTGGGTGTTCTTTTGGTTTTACATCTTGCTAATTTTGTAGCAGTACGTGGATCATTTAGCCTCTTGGAGTCCCAGATTTTTTTAATCTCAGCTGCCTCACTTATCAGGCACACAGGCAATGTTTAGTGAATGAATGAGGGAGGTGGGGACCATGCTGCCTATCTGGACTGCCTCCCCAGATGAGAGCAAGGATAAAACGAGATAACCCTGCACAATGCCATCCCAAGAGTAACTCAAATGCCTCCAGGACTGGCCTCCACCTGCCCCTCACAGAGCTTGGGTTCTAGGTATCTGCCAGGACTGACCTCTACTCAGAATGGCCCTGCCACTTTCCTCCCCAAGCAGCTTCCAGACTGCTTCTTAGGTGGCCCCAGTCCCTGGGCAAAGGAACAGAGAGAGAACCAAATGAGTCCTATGCCACCTGTGAGGAGGAAATAGAATCAGTCCCTCCCTGAATGAAGTTCCAGAAACAGCATCTCCCGTCTCCCAGCTGACCCCCTCCTGAGGATGTCAGGGACTCCTGCCATCATTTGCCTTCAGGAGAAGAAGCTGTGGCCATCCAAGGAGCTCCTTGGTTCCCATTGGCCCAGAGCTCTACCTGTGCCGCCCTGGCACTCCATCTCCATGGCAACCCTTGCTTTTGAGACACTGAATGGAAACTGCTGGTGTGGGGAGGCCACTAGCAGAATACTGATTTGCCCGGTGTCTGTAACCACGACAGCATCTCAATACCTTTCCAGATACCCAAGGAGCTAAAAATACACCTGGTTCTGTCTAGGGCTCTCCAACCAGGCTAAGCATCTTAAAGTGCATCTGGGCTGCCTCTGACCTGCTAATATTAGTTATCTTAAGCAACTGGGGCTTGGGGGCCAGGGAACAGGGCACTGAATGCAAAATTGCAGAGCACAGGTCTAGAGGGGTCTGCTGGAGAGAAGGCAGAGAAGTGAGGAGGGTCTCCTGAGAGGAAACTGAGGGGTTCTGGGGCACAGCCAGCCGAGACCACTGATTCCCTGCAGAGCTCCAGTGAACTTGGCTGTCCAACTCATGATCCGTGCCTTTGTCCATTTGCTCATTTGACAAACATGTATTAAGCCTCTACTCCGTTCCAGACTTTGTGCCAGGCACTGGGATTACAGGTGTGAATAAGAGGGTGCACACGTTCCCTGCTCCCGCCAGAGTTTACAAGATGTTTGAAACTGGGATTATCCCTGAAAGGGCGAACAAACTACGTGTATTTCTGGATGTCTTCTCTGCTGTGCAGTGAGCTTCCCGGCTCGAAGATTATTTTACTCATAAGCTTGGCAGTGTTTGCAGCACAAAGTAGGTGGTGAGCTACCATGGGATTGACGGTGATGGGAAGGACCTGAGTGGTTGACCCGCAGCCTCCCTCTCTGTGGGCACCCCAGAGGCTCTGCCCAGCCCTGCAAAGTGCGTGCTCAGGCCACGAGGTGCTGTATTTGGGATAGAGAAGTGTCCACGCCACTGACACCTGTTAAGGCAGCTCAGCATCAAGTGACAGGCTGAATTACTTCCTAGTCTCCTTGGCAGGCTCTGCAGACAGCCCTCCCCCCACCCCACCTCCTCCTTCCCGTAAGGGCTACACATGTCATTCAATTAATCCTGCATTTCCCAGAGCAGGAAGCTGTGTGGAGTTTAGAGCAAGCTTTGCGTGCCAGGGCTGCTCTCAAAAAGTGAGTGCCACACAGCCCCGGTCCCGGCTCCAACCCTGGCCTCCTCCCTAAGGCAAATGGGCCACAAGACCGAGAGACGGGGAGACGCTGCAGGGGCTTTGCAGGTCCGTGAAGATCCCACAAAGGATGCACCAGGTCACAAGAAGCTGCCACCATGACCCTGACTGCCTTCCTGGGCTGCAGGGACTCAGATCCGGTGGCCGGCTGGTTGGCTTGGAGCAGGGAAAAGGGGCGGGGCTCCTGGAGGCACCCCACCTCCTTCAGGCCATCTGGCTGAGTGAGAATGAGGATGGCTCCACGCAACCCGATTCTCCTTTTTGTCAAAGCAGCTCCAGATCAGCCTGATGGGGGCATCCACTGTTTGAGGAAAGCTTTTCTGCATCTGGTTCCCTCCTGTAAGTCTGCGGGCAAAACAGAACCTTGACTCCTTCTGCCCGGATTATTTCTTCCTTTGCCTGAGGCCCTACCTGCTCTCCGATTGCTTTCCTTTCCCTTCGTCCTGGAGAAAGGATCCTGTGGCGACCTGGGGATTGGTCTGTAACTGACCACCTGTCCCTACTGGTGGCTCCCTGCAGGGCCTTGGGGTGGAGTGGGCACTCCACAGACCTAAGACCCTGCACGAACCCGTTGTGGGGCACTGGGACGTCCTCTCTTGGACCAGGATCTCCTTGCTGAGTGCCGGTCCCATTCAGGGCTTCACCTGAGATACTTCTTACCCTCTGCCTCAGGCTGCCCTCAGAGCCCCTCTGAAGACACTTTCAACAAACGGGGCCCCAGCAGGGCCCTTTTCCCGGCTCTGTGGAGGAGAAAACAGTGGAGAAAATCAGCTGATCAGGGACACCATTCCATGAAACAGCTGAGCCTACGTCTTTGGCCTGGGTGGAGGAAAAAAGCCCTGCCCACAGGATCAGAAAATCTGGGTCCCAGTCCCTGGTCTTCTAGCAACCAGCTAGTCAGCCACCTGAGCTGAGGCAAGCCCCTCCGAATCTGTATACCCACCTCACAAGGGCTTCAGGAAGATTCATTCAAATAATGGATACTCAAATGCGTTGAACAATAACATAGAGATGTGTGAATTTATTCAACACCTACTTTGTGCTAGTTGAGATGGCAGATCCAGAAATGGTGGCCTCCACCCTGAGGAAGTTTGTGGAATCTGGAGTTGACATCTCAGGGCCGGGAACAATGTGGCATCCCAGACGATTGGTGGTTGGTCTTTAGGAAAGGCAAAGAGACATGTGAAACAGGCCAAGAGCGCAATGGGTGCTCTCCTGTGTTGTAAATGCAATTGGGGGTTGGGAAGGAGAGAACGGGGGAGAAGGGCAGGGCCCCAAGTGTCCGAGAGGCCCAGTGGAGGAAGCCTTTTTTGAGCCGGACCGCACAGATGGACCGGGAAGATACTCAGAGCTGGCTTCAGAGAGCCGTCTGAGAGGACATGGGGGAGAAGGGTGCTGAGGGTGGGGGGCACCTCGTGAGCCAAGGTCTGGAGGCCCAGCTATGGGTGGCATGAGGGAAGACAACCCACCCAGTGGGAAGATAAGATTGTAAACATGGGTTGGGCTCCAATTTTAGGTGCATCTCTTAGTAGCTGTTTGCCTTGGATAAGCTTAATTAGCCTGTGTGAGTCTCAGGTTGTCCACCTAGGAAAACTCGATACAATACTTAGATGAAATGGCCAGTGTGAGGATTATATTAGATCCAGGCCTGAATTTACAACTCCCTAGGTGCCTGACCCAAACAAGTTAACTTCTCTGAGTCTCAGATTTCTCATCTTTAGAGTCGGGAATGCACCTCCTCCCCAGTGTGGTGGTAGGGATGAAGGAGCTCGTGTATGCAAACCGTTTGGCCCCACGTAAATGCCCAGTGAATGGGAGAATGTGCCAGATCCACCCGAGGGAGTTAGGGCATTGGGAAGTTATTTGAGCAGAGAGGAAGGGTTTGGGCTGAGCCATCTGCCCTCTTCCCTGTGACCAAGGGAGAGCCCAGTGGGGGAGCAAAGCCTCTCCCCATGCCTCTCCAGCGGGCTTGAGCCAGTGAGTTCACCAGGCCAGCCACAGCCCTGTGGGGCAGGCTTTCATCCCCTGAACCCAGATGACCAACTTAACAGCTCTATAGCCAAAGCAGGGAAGGAATTCAGAGAGGGCTCTCCTCTGGCAGCCAGGGATGAACTGTGAACCTCCTTTCTTTGTGGGAAGGAAAAAGAAATCATTTTAGTAGACTTCTTTTCTTGCAGGCACAGTCACAGAACCTGGTCATCCTCCCCCACACCCCACCCCCCCAGACAAAGGCACTCAAGCTGCCAGGGCCACTGGGGTCTGGGGCACCTAGGTGGAGAGTGGGGGTGGGGTACAGCAGGCTGCACCAGCCCCAGGTGACTCAGAGCTGCCCCATCCCTTCCTGCGGGGTGCTCCCTAGGTGCTCCTTCCTGTGGCCAGTCCTTAGATCACTACCTGCCAGACAGCTCCCCATGATAGGCTTGGTCTCTAAGGCCCCCTAGTGTGGGACCCCACCCCCTCTTGGACCTATGCAGTCAGGAGAGGCAGCCTGGAGTGAGCAAGAATCCCGAGCCAAGGACAGAAACACTAGCGTTAAATCTCCTGTTTCCTTTGCATGCACAACAGGATAGTGTCCTGTCCCCGGCTCGTCTCACAGGTTTGATGTGCGGACCGTCTGGGTTAATGTTGTCATCCTAACACCTTACAAATAATCATGAATGACCCAGTCATTTAAAATACTTCCTTCTCTCTTGAGCAAATAATCCCAAACCCTTATCTTCCCGTCGAATTCAAATCCTGTCCCTCTTTCCACCACACATTTTCACGTTCGTGGCCTGTGGCACTTAAAGCCCTCTAAACAGACAGCTCTCTAAGCCAAGCTGGTCTAGTGTGCAGTGCCTGAGAGCGGAGGTCCTGCAGGGACTCTGGCCAGTGAGCTCCCCTACCTTACTGGCGCTCCCCGCTACTCTCTGGGTATGAGCAGCTACCACCCCGGATACCTGTTTCTCTGTCACCTGTTACCCCGGTGGCCGCTCCCCGCCTCCTGCCCCGCGCTCATCCACCAGTCCTGACGTCAAAGCCTGGAGAGCTAGCCGAGCCTCCAGGTGAGGCCAGTGCTTCCTAGCAATGCACAGATTTGGCTTCAGAGCCCCCTGCTTCCTGCCTGCGGGCTTGGCTGAGCCTCCCAGGGAAGCCCCGGGCCCTTCCTGGGGGGCAGGGCCTCTCCTGGCCCCACGGCTGTGTCTGAGCTCTCAGCACCTCAGGAGCAGATCTTACCTTCCTCTTTCCCTTGGGTGCTGAGCTGGGTGCCTGGCTCAGAGCAAGTATGGGTCTCATCATTGGGCTGGGCTGCGTGGATGAAGGAAGGAAGGAGTAATTGTGCTAATGGTGTCACCAACAGTTCATCCCCTGGGGATGTGGTTTTCCTCAGGACATGAAATCTCTACCAACAGCGAAAACTCCTCCTCCCCATCCTTGGGCCAGCCGCGCGGGCATATTTCTCCAAGAGGATAATTCTATCTCTTTTCCTGGGAGTTTCCAACCCCAAAATGGCTCAGGCTTGTGCAGAGGTGCCAAATATGGTACACAAATTATTCTGAGCAACTCACAGCCTGGTCTTACACAAATAGTGAAGTAAAAGAGGATAATTCTGGTTTTCTCTCTCTTCGTGCCTGTCTTCCCTACTGTCATTGATTGAGTGAGTCACTCATTGATTCATTGATTCAAACTGTTGCCGAGCGCCGGGCACTGGGAGGCTCGGGTCATGCAAAGGGACAACGTGAACTGCGCCCTGGAGAGAGTGTGGCCAGGAGGGGGTTAGCACATAAACCGGTAACACAGAGGGCAGGGAGCCTCGCCCCCGACAGAAGGGAGTCCAGGGAAGCTAGTGGGAGGGACCCCTTCTGGGGTTGTAGCTGGGAAGATTTCTGGGTGGAGATGAGGCTGGAGCTGAGGCGTGTGGGCTTTAGCCAGTAAATAAGGGAGGCCTGGTGATGTGGAAGGAAGAGGGGTAGGAGGCCAGGGAAAGAGGAGCTTTGTCTGGGAACCGTCTGGAAGACAGTGTTTCGTTTGACCTGAGGAAAGGGAGAGTGATGACCCATTCTTCTATGATTCCTGCTAAGATGTTAATTGGGTTTTTTTCAAAGATTTTATTTATTTATTTGAGAGAAAGAGAGCACAAGCAGGAGGAGGGGCAGAGGGAGAAGCAGACTCTCCGCTGAGCAGAGAGCCCAAGGAGCGCTAAGGATCCCAGGACCCGAGGATCATGTCCTGAGTCAAAGGCAGACCCTTAACCGACTGAGCCACCCAGGCCCCTAAGATGTTAGTTGTTAATTAAAGAAAGCGTTAGCTGCCAACAGCTTTAAAGTACGGCCCCCTCTTTCGAAGACTGTATTTGTTTTCATTGCCTGCTGCCTGGGAAGAGTGTGACCTTGGAATCAAGCTGACCTGGACTCAAAACTTAACTGACAGTCCTTATCTATCACCTCGAGCAAGTCATTTACTTTCTGGAATCTTCACTTTTTGTAAATTGGGGACAATAATCTTCACCCCCCCCCCATAGGGTTGTTGTGTGGATTAAATGAGATGTCATATGGAAAGGGGCTAGCTCAGAGCTGGTACCACACAGGTGCTCAGAAATGTTGCTTTTACCTCAAAAAATTAAACAAGCATTACCCTATGATCCAGCAAGTCCACTTCTGGTTATATACCCAGAAGAACTGAAAGTAGATCTCAAGGAAGTATCTGTACACCCATTACTCACAATAGCCAAAAGGTGGAAACACCCCAAGTATTCATTAATGGATGAATGGATAAATAAAATGTGATACAAACACTGGACATTATGCTAAGCCAATTACAAAGGGACAAATACTGCATGACTCCACGGATATGAGGTACATAGAGTAGTCAAGTTCATAGAGGCAGACAGCAGAATGGTGGTTGTCAGGGGCTGGGAGGAGAAGGGGAAGGGGGCTTGTTGTTTAATGGGCACAGAGTTTCAGTTTGGGATGATGGGAAAGTTCTGGAGATGGACGGTGGTGATGGATGGTACAACAATGTGAATGTACTTAATGCCCTCGAACTATACACTTAGTTAATTTTGTTATGTATATCCTATCACAGTAAAAAAAAAAAAATGTTGCTTTTATTCTCTTTCTCCAGCAGCAGAGCCTCTACAAACTTCTCTTTTCTCCATAAGGGAAGTGGACAAGAGCTAGCTTGGTGTGACACTTCTAAAAGGTCACCAACCCTGAGCTTGATGCCTAATTATCAGTGCATCCAGACTCCCAGAGGGGGGATTGATTAATCAATGTTATGTCGAGGCCAAGAGTCTACATATCAGGCTCATTGGAAGGAAGCTGGCTGTAGGCTGGAGTCAGGCAAAGGGAGGGAAGGTGGATGAGCATTCACCGAGTGTCCACTGTGGGCCAGGAAATGTGCTCAGCAGTTGCCAGGCATACAAATGACAAGCTTCTGCCCTCAAGGAATTCACAGTCAAAATCTACCCTTCCTGCTAGCTGGCCATCCCCCACTGTGGAGATGGCAAAGAAGGTAAAGGGTAAAAGACATAATTTACAATTATCTGTCGGGAGTCAGGACCCAGGGACTTTTCCAGGGCCCCCAGAACACAGGCTCCTGAGGCTAGCGCAGCTTACTGACCTCGAACACAAAAGTGTTGAGGAACCATCAGCATTGTCTGGTGGGATCTTCATAGGGCTGAGGTTGGGAAGAGCCCAGGCCATGGGCAGCAAGGGAAGGGAAACCTATCCAGGTACCCAGCTTCCGGCACCCCTAGAGGGGTAGGAGGGCCAGGAGGACCTTCCCATGAGCTGACCAAAGGGATTTGCTTTGGCTACCATCCTCTTGGGATCACATGCCCCCAAAGTCAGGGAATCTTCATGGGGACCACCCAAATAGCTTGGGGTTCTCATCTTTCCTACACACCCCCCACCACCCCCAGACATATGGCAGATAAGGATCCCACTGCAAAGTGTGGTTGGCAGTTCAAACATGAGGTCCCAAGTCCAAGCAAGTGCTTTTTACTCATTCAACAAACATTTCTTGAGCCCCTACTTACTACCAGGTATGCTAATAATTCAGTTCGTGCGCTTAAGCTGGACAGGAGATAGAGATCTAAGTATAATTTCTAAAAAGTTAATAGCACGAGTCTCCTACAGATATAAGATGAACATGTGTCAAAGATTTTATTGAACTCATCAATTAATGAGGGAACCAATAAGGGGCTAAAGGTGGTTCAAAGAGCCTTCAAGGAACTGCATTTCAAAGGAAGGCATACCAAGATGAATTTCTTTGTAAGTTAGAGACAAATCTGGTAAATGTCCTGCAGGGCAATAAAACTGGGATTCTCTTGCCTACCAGACAGAAATCATTTGAATCCCCTGCTTCTCCCTCTCCCTCTGCTGCGACCCCTGCTTGTGCGTTCTCTCTCTCTGTCAAATAAATAAATTAAATAATCTACAAGTTAGGGGCACCTGGGTGGCTCAGATGGTTGAGTGTCTGCCTTCGGCTCAGGTCATGATCCCAGAGTCCTGGGATCGAGTGCCGCATCGGGCTCCCTGCTTCTTGGGAGCCTGCTTCTCCCTCTGCCTCTCTCTCTGTCTCTCATGAATAAATAAATAAATTTAAAAATCTAAAAAAAAAAAATCTACAAGTTAACATGCAACTTGACAGTCTGTGTTCTTTATAAATAAAGGCAAATGACAAAGTCACGCAATGACAGTGCTGTCCAAGAGATATAAAACACTAGCCATGTGTGTGTGATTTAAATTTTTCTAGTAGCCACATTCAAAAGTAAAAATGAACTGGAGAAATTAATGTTAATAATATATTTTATTTGACCCAACATGTCCAAAATATTGTCATTTTAACCTGGGGCATTCGCACTTGACAGGTCAAGTGCTCAAAAGTCCTATGTTGATAGCAACAGTTCTAGAGAATTAAATAGTCCTTGCATAGGTCTGTTAAACAAAGCTTCGCTATGACATTGCAGGAATACACAGTCATCCTTCTGGCCTTACTTAAATTTTGGATAATTTTTCTTAATATATTTAATATCCTAGTATCTACATAGTTCCCTTGGCCCAGTTAGCAGAAGTACAGAAAAGGTGAGTCCAAGCTAGGGCTCTTAAAAAGGTTTGTGCAAGGCGGTCAGGTAAATACCAAGTGCAAACAAATGCTCTTGTAAAGGTGCATCAGGGGCTGTGAGGGCCCTGAGTTCTGCTGGTGGGATGAGCGGATCAGGAAAGACTTCGCAAAAGATGAGTAGGTTTCATGAGCTGGAACAAGTGGGGGTCCCTGTAAGGTAAGGGAAGAGTGTGACCAAAGGCAAGGCAGTGCCCAAGTTCAAAGAACACCCCTTTGGGTGTGTGGGGAGGGAGGGGCGGGGACTGAGGCCTGATGGGCCACATGGTCTTGGGCATCTCACCTTTATCCTACAGGGAACCATAGAAGGGTTTTCAGAAACCGAGGGACATGGTCAGACTTGTCTTTTAGGAAGACCCTTCAAGCAGGTGTTGGAATCTTCCAATTCTTTCCCCTCTCGTTACCCCTGTGGTGAATGGGGATGAAGTCTGCGTCAAGGTTGGTAGCTAAAAATATTTCCTAGGCATCAAATTACAGATGGGGTGCCCAGACCCAGAGCGAAAAAAGCACTGACAAAGGGGTCAAGGTGGCTTCTGAGGTCAGGACAGAGTTGAGATTCCTTCTGGGATCTGAGGAGGGGTGCAGATGGCTTTTATGGATTAGTGGCTTGGTAGCTGATACCCTGGCAACCTTTGGGGCCAGGTGAGTACAAAGGAAGAGGAATCTCAGCTTGGCATTAACCCAGCCACTGGCCAAGTGAGGCGAGCAAGGGCACAGACTTGGGCTGTGTTTTGGTTTGTTTGTTTGTTTGTTTTTTTAAGCTTTATTTATTTCTTTGAGAGAGACAGAGAGCAGGAGGAGGGGCAGAGGGAAAGAATCTCAAGCAGACTTCCTTCTGAGCGCAGAGCCTGACACGTGGGTCAATCTCAAGACCCTAAGATCATGACCCGAGTGAAATCAAGAGTCGGACGCTCAACTGACTGAGCCACCCAGGCACCCCCATCTCCATCATCTGGATGGAGATAAGAGCTGGCTTTGATTTCTCTTGCTCTTTACATCTGAGAAGCTCCAAGTACTTTATGGGCATTCTCAAAGATGCTGGTCTCTCGCCTCGGCGAGAGGCGGGTCACACAAGGGCAAGGAAACTCCTGAATTTTCTGAAACACCCTCCTTGGTCCCCCAGCTCCTCAATGTCAGAGAAGAGGAAGCTAACTTGTTTTGCTTCTAGTTCTACCTGAAGTGCACAGAACAAGCCGCTTTAAGCCAAAAGTCTGCAGCCCAGGGGAGGGGGAGAGTTCAGGATGGCTCTGCAATCAGTATCTCTCTTGGTGGTGTGTGCAGAGGGGGTGGGGAGCGAGGGGTGTCAAATCAGCTTCCTTACAGCTGATGTGTTTCTAAGTGTTCAGTATGGGAAGGCAATGGACACTGGGGGCCCATTTCCACTTGGGGTTATATATAATCACCATGTCCTGGACTAACCACCCAGATGAAACAGGAAAATTCTGGTCTAATCTCCTTGGAGATAAGACTTTCCCCTTGCTTGTTGCCATGAATTGATCACCAACAGGGGCTCCGTGGCAATGCCTTCTGATGAAAACTGGAGCCCAGAGCAACAGAGGAAACGGAGTGAGAACTTGGGGGAATGGACCCACACCTGCCAGCTCCCAGCCTTCTAAGCCTTCCTCTCTTCCATCCTCCACCAGAGCTAAGCCTCCGGCCCCAGCGCCTCCTGGAAAGGCTGTGGGATGGCCTTTGTTCTTTCTCTCCAGCTTAGGTCTTCCCCAAAGATCCTCTAGTGGAGTCTACCTGCTCAGTTTGGAAAGGTTCCTTAGTGTTCATCCAGGAAAGAAGAGACAGAGAGGAAGGAAGGAAGTTAAGCTTTATGAAATGTCAGGTACTGGGCTAAGCAGTTGGGACATGGGATCTTATCGAGCCTTGGGAGAACCTGCTAAGGTGGGCAGTATTATCCCCAACTTGACAAATGCTGCAGCTCAGCAAGCAGCTTGCCAAAGATAGCAGAGCCAGTGGTAAACGCAAGGCTAGAGCTCCAGCCCCCCAGGATTCCTGTCCACAGTCAGTCCCAAGGAGAGCTGAGTCGAACTCAGAGAAATCCATGATGGGGCAAAAGCCCCAAAGTGAGGAGGACTCCTCAGGCAGGCTAAAAGGAGCCACCAGGGGCCACCTGGCTCCAGCTATTTTCATAGTCTGTGCTGGCCCAACTTCTAACTTCCAGACTACTCCCCGGGGCATCTGAGGAAAGCTCTGAATCCCTCCTGTGGAATATGACATACAAATGGCTTTGGCTGCAACTTCAGGGGGCTCATGGGCCCTGAGAGTCAGCAAATGGTCTTTGAGACCCAGGATTCTCCCTAGAAGCCTAGGTGGGAAAGAGAGCCGGGGGTTTGGAAGGGTGGAGGAAGATGGAAAGAGCGCTATGGGGGCGGGGTGGGGCAGGGGTGGGGAGTGGGGAGCGGAGAGGCAGTGCCACTGACGGCCAGGGCAAGAGCCCCGCAACAGAGCCTCAGGTGGGCAACGCACCTCCCAGGGTGAAGTGTGCTGGCATCAAGTGAGGCCACCAAAAGGCATCATGGAGCCCTGGGGTGCTGAGGGAGGCAGGGTCCCCCAGGCCAGTCCTGGCCCATCCTGGAACTGGGTTTTGTTCTAATAAGGGAAGGTGGTCTCCCATGACACAGCTCAGAGTCCTAAGCCTCCATTTGGAGAGTGGATTAAGATTTCTTCCGCTGAAGCCAGACATGGCCACAGTTACAATAAAAATCCAGAGTGGTCTTGGTCTCCAAGTAACTGAAACCTTCCACTTGCCAAGGATGGGGTGGCGTCAGGCTAACCCAACCAGCAAGGCAGCCTGTTAAAAATAATGCTTACGTAAAGAAAACACCCTCAGAAAAAGAATCCTGAGTAATCTGGGCGGGCTGGAATGAACGCCTCCTGTTCTGACCTACCTCTGAGATGAAATGATCTATTTCTTCCTTGAATTGCTCCCCCAGTTCTGTTCATTCACGTGCTTGCTCAGCAGACACCCAAACAGTGTTTTGGGTTTGCCCAGCTGTTCTATTTCCAGCCTGTTGAGTTCATTTTAGGTCCCACAGTCGGGATTGGTCTCTCCTCCTTCTCCCTCCTCCCCTCCTCCCCTCCTCGAATTTTCTCACTCCTCCCCCCACGCTTCCTCTCCTACTCCTCCATCTTCCACCCTTCCTCTCTGCCCCTCCCTCCTCTTCCTCCCCTTCTCCCCCCCCCCCCCCCCCCCCCCCCCTTCCTCCTCCAGGATCCCTGCTCTCTGCCTCTCCTCTAGTGCTTTCTCCTACCTCCCTGCTGTTTGGCTCCTATGCCCCACAGCTTGCAGGTGTGTGTGGACAGGACTTGGTGGAGAGGGGAGGGGGCACGCCGCTCGAGGGCTTCTCTCTGACATCTCACTGCCCTGGGAAGGCCTACACAGGTATCACTGCTTCTGGGTTACCAAGAGGGAAATGGCTACACCAGAGCGTCATCTCATGAGCATTCACGTCATAGGGCCCTGCGTCATGCTGGACACTGTCTTCATCCTGTCACCCCCACAGTGAATGGCCCTAGCAAGGATTTCTTGAAAAGGGTTTCTAGTCACGCCTGCCAAGCCCTACTCCCCCGATTGTTTCTCTAAGTATAAATGGGGGACATGCCCAGAGCACCGTGCGCGTGGCTGAGTCTGGTGGGCTGTTGCGTGCATTCCACCTCTGTGTCCTCCTCCCGGCACAATCTGCTTCACTTCGCGGGCAGGGGGCCAGCGCTCAGAGAGGTTAAGTCATTTACCCAGTGTCACATAGGTCATGAGCAGCAAAGCCTGGGGCGGCCAGAATTCTGGGTGTGGGCAGTTAATCCATGAGAGTGGTGGCGCCAGGGCTGAGGGGGCCTGCTCCATCCTGTGGCTGCGTGTGGCCAGGGGCGTGGGGCCCAGAGCCAGGCGGAATGGGTTCGGGTCAAAATCAGCATGGGAAATCTATCTGTGAGATCTCTGTCAGGCTAATCTCTGTGCCTTGGTTCCTTATCTGTAAAATGGAAGTGATTTGGCCTTTTAGGGCCCTCACCTCCTGGGTTTCTTCTGAGGATTCATCCACACAGAAGGCTTAGAACAATGCGTGGCCTGTTATGCACTCAGTGTGAGCACTTACTTTTTCCAGAGGCATCAGCTCTTCTCTTCTGGAGGAACATCCCAACCCCTGAGAGAAGGTCGGAGGAATGATAACCTTTCACCTCAGGTGGTGCTCTAGGGGTTCCAGAAGACCCATCTACCCACTTCCTCATTTAACCTTCATACTCCCTTGGATGAGGGCGGGGAAGGTTTAATTCCCATTTCACAGATGTGGAAACTGAAGCCAAGCAATGGCACGGAGCTGGCCTGGGCTCTTGTGGGAACAACAGTCTCCAGTCTCTCTCTCTATGGCCCCCTCGTGCAGCAGGGATTTTACCCACATTGGCACTCAGAGAGTCGGAGAGGGCAGGAGGCTCCTAAAAGAACACTCTCATGAAGACTGAGCCTGTGGAAGATGGAGAAGAGAGGAACCCAGGACATAAGCTCATAGGCTTCCCAGGTAGACTCCAGTGATAACCAGTCCAAAGCCATTAAGACCAGGAGAGAAAGGCCCAGGTGGTCAGAGCCTGGGAAGCGGAGGGGAGTCGGGGGCTGTGGTTGGGGGCTCTGATGGCAGGAGGGGAGACTGGGCTGGCATGGGGTGGTAGAGGGAGAGGCCCAGCATCCCAGGGAATGGTTCTGGACAAATTCTGAGACCAGACATGGGCTAGAATGACAGGCACACATGACGGAAGTCAGCAGTGAGCAGCTAGCTCATTCCCTGTCTGCTCATTCATTCATCACTGAGCTCCTGAGCACAGAGCAGGGGCTGGAGATAAGAGCGCTAATAAGAGAAGCACCCATAAATGAGTCAACAAGCGATAAGCTATCCCTATGCTAAGTACTACAATGGCGGGGGGAAGGTGTACAAGGTTCTGTGAGAGTGTAAAGGGAGAGTCCAGGAAGGGCTCTTGGAGGAGGTGACAGTTGAGTGGGCCTTGAGGCCTTGGATGAATAAGTATTTGCCAGGCAGAGGACTCAACACTGGAATACGGAAGGGGGATAAAAAGGAGAGAAAGGGTCTTCTAGACAGAGGCAGCTCCTACTGCATATCACTCCTGATTTCCCTTTTGCGCTCCATTTTCTCTTTTATTAGTCAAAGCGAAGCCAGAATTCCCTGTAGAACCTTGGCCTCTAATTTGATTCACACAAGGAGCTCCTGCTTTCTCTTCTGATCAAACAAACAAACAAACAAACAAAAAACTACCCTGCTTGGAGCTCTCTGATGTCAGGACTTCCTACAACAGAGAAGGAGGCTCTTTCTTACTCCAAAAGTTGAGAGGAGGTCTAGTAATCCTGTGTCCTGGGAAATAAAATATGCGTGGACCCTAATTTATACTAGAGTGTGGATGACTGGCACAAGATACTTTTCATAGATGCGTAGATTAGACCATGAAGAGAGGGTGAAGAGAACAGAAGGGCCCTGGAAATGTGTGGGTGTTTGAGATGCAGTAAGGGGGTGGCATTTAGTTAGGGTAGAGAAAAACCCAGGAAGAGAGATGGAGGATTCTAGAAACCAATTTTCCGGTTCTGTCCAGGGAAATCAGCTAGTCACAGTCCAGCACACTGAGGTCCTGAGGGAGAGTGGTACCACTGGGGCCTTCTTACACACCCCCTACCCACTTCATCCTACCCCCAGGCTCCCTGGGGGCTGGTTGCCACCTCTAGGGGTGTCCTGAGAGAAATGAGGTGCCTAACCGATCTGCCAGGAGTACAGTGTTGTCCCTCAGGGGAGGAGGCGGTCCTGAGGCATGAGGCTGGATGCAGCTGGGGTATTGGGAAGGCAGCTAGTTCTGACTCCTGTTCCTTGGTGCTGTGGCCCCTAGTGCACTGAGAGGGTGGCACAGACGGGCCCCCAGGTTGGCCATCTAGTGGCCTAGGAAGGGCGAGCCTCCTGGGGCAGCTTCTCCGTGCTGAGAGTGGTGGCAGTGGCAAAGCTCTCTCTCCATAGCAACTAGGCAGCCGCCACCCCAGGGAGGGCCACCATGGCAACAGCTAGTCCAGGAACAGCTCCTCGGGGCCTCCTGGGCCTCCTGGGCTCACCCCTGGTCTTCCCAAAGGGTGGCTGGCCGGGCCTGGGCCAGGCAGGACACCTCCTCTCTGAGCCCCTCTTGGGTGAGGGCTGAGGGCATGGAGAAAAGTCTGTTTTTGTGTGTTTCCCTTGTTTGTAGGATTTGAACATTTGATCACTGATACTGAATTTGAAGTAATTGTCCTTGGAACTGGGGCCTAAAGGGAAGAAACGGGGGAGAGGTGTGAGGGGTCTCTAGGGGTATAAGGAATGGAGTTGCCCCTGAGTTAAGGAATCCCAGGCTCTGGTCCCTACAGAGGTTCCCTCAGGGGTAGTCACACCCCAGTGGCCCCAGGCTCTTGAGCTGAAGGCTCAGGATGCCCCTGGAGGACCCCCTTCGTCCCACCCGGAGGCCTGAGCTGGACCAGGAGGCTCAGAGTTCCAGAAAGAGTGTGTGCAGGGGAGGGGGACTGGCTTGAGGGCCACGCTGGGCCAGGCAACTCGTGCTCTTTCCCTCACCCTAACCTCTGTCCCTGCCAGCCTTGTCTTTCCCCTCTTCATCACGGCCTTCCTTCACTCCCACATCCCAGGGGGAGCACCTATCATGCAGGACAGGGCCCCGAGGGGAGCCAAGGTGAATCAGCTCCCTCAGGTAGCTCGCAGTGGGGGAGGGGGCCAGCACAAGTTTCCCAAACGGTAGGTGGAAGCCAAGTTCCAGAAGGAAGAGCAGGAAGAGCTCCGAGAGCTCTCCTCTCAGCCTCCCTCTCTCGCAGCCCTTCTCATTATTCTGACAGTTTCTCAGGCAGGAAATGCATAATGTAAAGAGAAGAGCTTTCACGTTCCTCCCCAAGGACTCCCAGGAATGCCCTAGAAGTGAGGTGCAGAAGCCAGCTGGAGACAGTTTGGAGGAAAAGGAGAGGATGTAGTTCGGTGGCTGCTCATGGCGTGGCCAGGTCTGCCTGTTCATTCATTTATGGAGACCCTTGCACCGTGCTGGGCCCCAGGTACTTACAGGGAGGCGGGCAAGAGACAAATAGGTTGTTCCAAAGCGTGCTAAGCCCCTGGGAGAAAATGAGCCAGCTGCAGTGGTAGGAGACAGCACGGGGCACTGGAGAGGGCCACCAAGAAGTGACAGTTAAAGCCAGAGCAGAGGGATGAGAACTCAGCTGGGCAAAGGAGTCTGGTGAGGTGGGCACAGTGTTCCACTAAAGCTGGAAGAGACGGTGTGTGTAAGAAAGGCTCAGTGGCTGAGAGGAGAGAGGCCTGGGTGACAGGGCAGAGGCAGGGAGGGGCCTGACGAGTTGACAGAGTTCGGATTTTATTCAGATGCAGTGGGAATCCCTGCATCTGGGCTGTCAGGGCCCCGGGAGGGTGTAGGGGTGGGTGCGGGCTACAAGGAGGGTTTAAGCCCGGGTGACGGGATCCTAGTGTTCATTTTAAGAAGCGCTATCTGGCTGCTGGGAGGAGACGGGCTTGTAGAAAGGCAGATGGGAGCCAGGGAGGAAGAGTGAGAGGTGGAGGGCTTGCGAGGTGTATTTCAGAGCTAGGAATGACAGGACTGTAATGGGTTGGAATGAGCATGGGAGAGATCATTACATAGCTTTATATTCTACTCATCGTTTGGCCTGTCTCCCCCATGACATTAGAATGTAAGCTCCCTGAGGGCAGGGATCCTGCTAGCCTGGTTCACTGTCAGTGCCCCAGGATGCAGTAAGGGCCTTTGGTAAAGATTTAATGTGTGGTGAGTGAGTGAGTGAGTGAATTAAGGTATGAGAGGGAGGGGTTAATGACGACACCCTGGTTTCTGGCTCAGCCTCGGGGTGGATGGTGGTAGCACACGGAGGGGAGGGCCGTGAACTCAGAGCCCAGCGTCAGGGCGGGGGCTGGGGCATGAGCAGGTGCCTGGGAGGGCCCGAGCGGGCAAGGTGAGTGGGTGTGGAGAGCAGGAAGGAGAGGGGGCTGTGCACTCTGGCCACTGATGTACACCCAACATGGAAAGCAGGGCCGGGAAGAGAGAAAAAGCTCACTATGTGTTTGTCGAATGAATGAATGGAGTTGAGAGGAGAGTTCTGGGCCGGACCTACAAACTTGGCTGTTACCAGGTCCCAGAAGGTGTTTCAGACTGTAGGCATGGACGAGATCACCTAGGGGAGAGTGTGTAGAGAGAGAAAGGAAGGGACCTCCGCTGGCCACCCCCTCTCCCCACACCAGGAATTGTTGATGGAGGGAAGCAGGGACTCTAACTCAGCAAAAAGCAGAGCCCTGCAGTTTGGGGGGACTCTTAGGGAATAGCCCTAAAGGCAGGGAATGTTGGTGACCGGGAGTGAGGATAGGGGGAGGGGTGCAGGCTGGTCCCTCAGCCCTGTGAGAAAAGGAGAAGCTTCCAGCACCAACAGCAGAAGGCCTCTGACCCCTCTGACCTGGAGCCACGACAGCTCTCCTTCTGGTTCCCTCTCCTCAGCCCGTGATGCTATGGCCAGGCCCAGCTGAGGTTCCCCAGGAGAGAGCAGGGTCCCAGCCTCCTTGGCAGCCCTTGTGGCCCTTAGAGCAACACACGCTGTCCGGGGCTTAGGTGTGGTGACCACAACCCCACGTGACTGGGCCAGCTCTTGGGCCGCCTGTTGTGTTGATCCCACAAAGGCCCGGAGCCTGGCAAGGAAGGCAGGTGGTCAAGGTGAGAAGGCTGTCAGGGCCCCGGGAGGCTGTAGGGACAGGTGCTGGCTACACACCATCAACCCAAGCCCAGGGTGTCAACCGAGTCATCGGCCCAGACACACCGCGAATGCCAGTCTCTGCCCTGGCATACAACCCATGACTGGCTGGAAAGAGGCAGACTAGCAGGGAGTTCCCCTCCAGAGTAAAGGACTTGGAGGAAAATCATGCTGGGAGAGGAGTTTATCCAGGTCCTGTTAGGAAGACCTGGGCTCCGGACCTGCCTGCACCCCTAAGGGTTGCGTGATGCCACCCCCAAGCCTCCAGGCAGAATGTGTGAGAACTAGGAGAGGTCTTCTAATTCAGCCTTCCACGCTCAGCAGAAATTCTTCCCACGAACCCTGGCACATGACCACCCAGTGGTTCTCCAGACATTTCCAGGGACGGGAACCTCATGCCCACAGGGCGGCCATTCCTATTCGGCAATTGTTAGAAACCTCTTTTTCCCAAGGCCTGGAAGGACCAAGACCAGATGTTAACAGTGTCACCTCCCAAGGAGGAGCGTAGGACGACGGGAGGGTGACGGGGCCTTCCTTCCCTGTTGCTTTGGTATGGGATGCTTTCAGTACCGTGTGTGAAATTTGTAATAGCAAGGAAAACAAAAAGTCAGGTTCTTCTTTATTTGACCCCGATCTGTCCTCCTAACATTTCCACCTATTGGTCCCAGGTCTGCTCTCTGGGATCAGAAAATAAGCTAAACCCGCTTCTCCTTGGATGCCCATCAAATACTTTAGATGGGGATCCCGTTTCTTCTCTAGGCTGAGCCACTCCTGCTGTAACTTGGTCTCCAGACTGGACCCCATCCCAGTCAGCCCCTTCTGAGCCTCAGACAATAAAACTCAGTGGGTTGCAGAGGAAGGAACCAATAATTCTGAGTTGGGTATTATGCTAATTAATTAATGATGTCCTCTTTTATGTGTGTGTGTGTCGGGGTGGGGGGTAGGCACCACCAGATCACTCACTTCCTCAATCCTCGGTTATCTGTAAAAAGGGAAAACAAGACCTTTGCTATCAGAATCAACTGAGATGAAAGAAATGAAAAACATTAAAAGCACAAATCCCTACCCTTTCGGTTCCGACTTAGAAGCCCATTCCGTTTAAAAAGCAGTGAAGCCTTGTACTCATGGAGCCAGACGGCTTGGGTTCGAATCCCAGCTCTGTCACTCATCGGCTGTGTGACCTTGGCGAAATGAACCCCACATGGCTCTACTGTAGTTTTCTCTGTGAAACAAGGAGAATGAACAAGAACCAATCCCCAAATGCGTTTTTAAGAGCATAGGATGTATCGCCCAGCCCTCGTGTTAGCTGTCCACTCCGCCTTCTCCCCAAGAAGAGAAGGGCTTTACCGAAATGAGGCTAATTCGTAGCACTTACTTGGAAGGCGAGGCCATAAACCAAACTGGGGTGGGGCTATTGGGGTGAGTCACTCCACAACACTCGCCCTGCCCCCCAATATCTGGAGGCAAGGATTCTGTGCTGGGCACTGTGCCCAGGGCTTTAGAGGTGTGTTCACTGAGCTCTGCCAACAGCTCCGTGAGGTGTGTGCTATCCTCACTCCCATTCGACAGATGAGGAAACAAAGGTTCACAGTGGTTAAGTAACTCGCCTTGGGTCACACAACTAGGAAGTCATGGAGCCAGGACTCTAGCTGAGTCTGTCTGACTCCCAACGTCCGTGTTGGACACCGGTGTCCTGTTCTCTTAACCAGCCCCCTAGTTGGGGCTCCTGCTTTTTGAGGAAGCCACGGCCTTTCTTCCCTGACCGCACTGTCCACTGTTTCTGTGAGGCGAGGCGGAGGAGTGGTCTGTTCTCTCACTGAGCTCTCTGCCCCTGCGCGCCGCCCCTCTCCCCTCCAGAAGTCTGTCATCAGACTGTCACCAGGGACCCCAGCTGTATCTCCTTGGGTCCCCTCAGGGCCATCCTGGCATGATACCCCTGGGCTGTTTGCTGGTTCTTGGCCCCTGACCGTGAAATGGTTCCACACTCATCTACAAAAAAACAAAACGAGAAAACAGCCATTTTGGACATGGGCCCTGCTGCGTAATATCATTACCGAGCCAGCAGAGCATCCCGTCCCATTATCGCCCGGCCAGGCTTCTCTGAGGCAAGCCTGGCTGCAAATGGCTTTCTCCGGGCTGGGGGGGCGGGGGGGGGTGCCCTCAGCCCCTACTTGCCCTCCACTGCCGGAGGAGATCTTATCTTTAATTGACAACTGGCTGCCTGCCATTGCTTTGCCTCAGCTGTCTCCAGCTCCAAGCCCGATTTTCTCTTACGCTTTCTGGAGCAGGCTTCCCCTCACTTCTTCTGTCCCCCTCGGCCCTGCCTCCCTCACCCCCTGCCCCTCTGTGTGCTCTTGTCCTTTCTTGGTGGGACGGACACAGAGGAGAGCTCAGAAGTCTGTGGACAAAAGCCTGAGAGCTACGTCAGGGGTGAGGAGAGACTAACACTTGCTGGGCAGCCACCGTGTGTCATATGCGCACCTAGGGCCCTGGGCCAGGTCTGTACACTCACTGTGTCTGAAATCGGGGCTGTTGTGATCCCCGTTCTCCAGGCAGGGAAATGGAGGCTCGGTGAGCTGCCCCCAAGTCACCCAGCTAGCACGTGGCGAGCTTTGAATCCAGACTTTGAACTGAGGCCCTAGGACTCTTGCTTATGCCTGGGCAGACGTGGCTGCATGGCTTCCGGAGCCCAGTGCAAAAGGAACACTCAGAGCCCCTTCTTCCACGATTTCCAGATGGTGACAGCTGAGCATGAAGCCGCATGCCTGGGAGCCAGCCCTGCATGTGCCCCTACGTGAGTGAGCGGGGACAGCCCAGTGAGGGGCCATGTATCACCATCACGTACCATGACCCCCATCCTCGCTGGGCCCGGGATTCGGTTATTCCCCGTCCCTCAGTGGTCCTGGATGTGCTACCACTCCCTTGTCGGCAGTTCATCAGCCACCCAGTCGTCGCGGTGCCTGGGGCATCCCCAGGGCCTTGGCCCACATAGAACTGGCGCAATTGCAGGGAGGAGGCCCCCCGCAGAAACAAGCAGGAATACAGGGGAACTCCTTCCGAACGCCTCTGTCCTTCCGCACCACAGTGGGGCTTAAGGGGGCAGCAGCAGAGACCAGAACACTGCCTGGGAGCGGGGGGGTCCTGGGTTTTCCTTTCCCGACCCCAGGCAATCCTTTCTCCTCTCTGAGCATTCGTGTCTAGTTCTGAATGCAGGGGTGGCTAGGTATCGATGATTCCTGGGGCGGGGGACAGGGCTATGATAGGAGTGTGCTGCATTTCTCAGGTGCTGCGGTGGAAGCCCGGGGACGTCCCCACAGACACAGAGCCAGAAAGGAGAGGCGGAGGCAGTCACTCGTGGCAGGAGCAGCAGGATGCTCCAGATGTCTTTATTGGGGCTCGAGCACAGCATGACAGTGGAAGGCATGCAGACAGGGCGGCAGGGCCCAGCCTAGGCATGCCTCAGACACACACACACACACACACACACACACACACACACACGAGGGGACAGCTTTAGAAAAGGACTGACCAACACTAGGGAGGGACAGGGTGGGGGAGTGGGGAGGGAGGGCCGCGGGAGGGGCAGAGGCCAAGGTCGAAGGGGTCACCTGGCCTCTGCTATTGCACGGTCCTCTGGCCACCGGCCAGGAAGTACAGTATTGCAACTGGTCTCCGCTCGCCCGAGGCTTCCCCTTCTCAGACCCCTGAGCCGGATGGGCGGACAGACCCCTTCCCTGCCCGTCTGCCCAGCAGCATCTTTGAAAACAAACGGACAAAGGAGACAGAACAAAACCCCCCAAATAAAAAAAGACAAAACGCTCCCCCCTCAGTCCAGGACAGAGGTAAGGTGGAGGAAGGAGTGGGAGAAGCTGCAGAGGAGCCCCTTGGAAGTCCCCCAAAACTGGGGCGAGGGTGGGAGGTAGAACCCCAATCTGGGGTGGGGTGGGGCTTGTGGAGCAGTGACCCTGGGGGGCAAGCGGGCCTTCCACAGACCACTGGCCACAGGGGAAACAACCCCAAGAGGGCAAGTCTAGCCTGGGATCCCCCAGTGGGACTGGCCGTTCCCAGATGCTCTTTTCCTGGGACATTCCATATACGTGTTCAGCAGAAACAAGGAGTCAGTGAAGGGGAAAGGGGACGGGGCTGGGGGGGGCCTGGGGGTGGGGCCCGGGCTTGGGGAGACACAGCCTAACAAAGAAGACAGACCACCAATAGCACGTGCACTACACACAAGAGTATAGTATGTATGAATATAGACACTATATGTGCATATATATCTCTTCAGTGTACAACAGAACAGAACATCGGACCCAGATGGCTCTGGGTCCGGAGGGTCACATGGGAGGTTTTCCGTCAGTCCTGTGCAAACAAGGATCTCTGAGTCTTTCCCAGCGAAAGATTCTTGCCAGGGTTCCAGAGTTTCCCTAAGCCTTTGGCTTTCTGTCTGTCTGCCTGCCTCTCTCACGTTGGTGCCGCTTAAGAGAGGGTGAGGACTTCAGCCTGGGTATAGCTGGGCGAGAGGGCGTCTTGGCAGGTCTCTGTGTTTAAAGAGCACAGGTGTGAGACACTGGGACGCACGCTTTCGGCTCAACATTGCCTTCTGGGGGGGCAAGGAGTTCAGCAAAAGAAAGGGAGAAACAAAGAATGAGACGTTAGAAGGAAGCCAGCTGCGGACCCACAGCCTGTGGGCTAAGGACTAGGCCAGGAGCAGAGCTGGAAGGCACGGGGACCCAGGGCAAAGAGGCCAGGAAGCGCAAGGATGGGTCAGGGAACGGGGGAAGCCCCTCCTGCAGCCCCTAGCTGCCTACCCAGAGCTAGGCCAAGTGACTCCTAGGTCATGTTACAGCTTTATCTCCATACCTGCTCAGGTAATGAGCTCCAGGAATCCCTAGCCCTCAGGTCTTCGCAACCCCAGTGCAGTGGGTGGAGGGACCACAACCCCGAAGCCTGGCACGGACGCAGTGGGGGAGGTTCCTGGTGTGGCCTGTGGTCCAACCTGGGCTCCCTTCCCCCACATAGCTCCACCCGCCATCACTAGCTGGGGCTATCCCACTGTCCCAGGCGGGCTAGTGAAGAAGGCTCCTGAGTGTGCTGCCTTGTGTGCCTAGCCCCCCTTCCTCAATCTGGCGGGAACAGAGCTGGAATAGCTGGAGGGTAGATACTGAAGGGGAAGGTCATGGAGGACCCACGTATCCATCTCAGGAGACAAAGCCAGAAAAGAGCATCTTACCGAGAAACCCAACCGCTCAGCGGGCCCTTCTCGGCATCCCATCCTCAGCCTGGAATGTCAGTGGCGTGGGCCTTCCCTTCTCCCACCTTCCCAGTGTGGGCACAGTAAGGGCAGGGAAGGAGGCTGCTGTGAGGGGCAGGCATTTCGCGGTGATACACTGGCCAGGGCAGAGGAGGCCCTCCTCTCCCAGGGGGCTCTGGGAAAGGGTGACTCCCGGGCCTACGCTGAACAGACGTCTTCCCCCCTGGTTCCAGCTCATAGCTCCTCCCAGAAGCCCTGGGGGTTGAGAAATGGCCTCTGTGGCTGTTAACAGTAAGTAAGGTTAACAGCTCCTATCTGGGCAGCTTCCCTGCTCTGCTGGGAGGGAGTGGGCCCCAGCCGTGGGGGAAAGGTTTCTCTGAGACAAAGTAATGGGTACAGGTCCAAGTCCACGTGCAACATAGAGCAAACTGTGCTCTCAGATTATAGGTGGAAGAGAGAGTCTCCCCCTGAGGTGCGAGGCCCCAGGTCTGGATAAGCTGAGGCCCGTGCAGGCAGCCGCCTCCCTAGGCAGGGCCCTGGGAGGCCCAGAAGTCCTGAGAGGTAGCTGGGGCGGACAGCCTCCTCAGCTGTCCTGTTAGCCAGGTCCTGTGTTTCCCCTACAGAAGCCAGAGAGCCAGTGGGGGGACAGGCAGGAGCCCATCTCCCAAGGCACGAGGGGCTCCAGCCTGGCACTCCGCATCATGTCGCCCAGGGACAGCTGTACCCACCAGAGGGGTGCCATGAGCATGCCCATCCCTGTGGGAGGGAAGAGAGGGAAGGAGGAGGTGGGTGCCGTGGAAACTTGGACTCCTGACAACTTGAGGGCCGCCACAGAAATAGCCGCCTCAGCTCCCTGAGCCCAGGAGGCAAGCCCGAGCACAGAAGAGCTGTGGTGTCCACGCTAAACCGGACACCTAGCTCATCACGTCCCTGCCGGGGGGCAGGACCCCGGTGCCAGGGAGCCCTGTGGGGACAAAAGTGAATCTGTCCTCACCAAGGAGCAGCAGCTGGGCTCCCAGGGCCAGCTGTGAGAGGGCACCTAGAGTCTCCATCCTGCTCCACAGGGCTTCCCTGTCTGTCACTTGAAGGGGCCTGTCCCCTCTTGAAGGGTGGTCACATGGATGCCCCTTTATTTTCTCACCTCTTAGGGGGACATTTCATTCTGAGAGCAAGCAGGAGACAGGCCCCACGACCACAGCAGGGCTGGGGTATCCCAGGGCCCACTGTGGACAGACTTCTCTGGAAGGCACATTCCTGTGTCTGCCCCAGGCTGAAGACAGAGGGCACTGAAAGGGGGGTGCTCCTGGCCCAGGCTTGTCACAACACCCAACCCTCATGAAATGATCTGACCTTTCTGCCCAGTTCACCATTCGGGGCGGCCTCCAGACTCCCCGGCCTCCTGCTGAGTCCCTGAATGCTGTCTTGCCCTTCCTATCTTTGCCCACCCTGGAAGGAGCAGATATGGACCTTAGTCATTCCCTCTCCAAAGTTGCATAATCTGACTCTAAAAATTGCCAGGCGCACAGCTCCACTGTCAGGTCTAATTCCCATCAGGTAAAACAGGAAATGTCTTGGCTGAGGCCTTCTGCGTTTCTGGGGCCGAGGGGGCCTGGAGAGCCTCCCCTGGTTCGCTGCTGGAGAGGGGCCACCTGCAGCCTGGCCCAGCCCAGCCCTGCCCTGCCTGGGAGTGGCAGGGTGCCTGCGCAGGAGCGGGAGGGGGCGGGATGGCTTCTGTCCCCACACTTCCCCTCGGCTGCCCCTGCCCAGGGCGCGCCCCTGCTCCCTCAATGACTCACAAACCTGTTGTGCTCCCGGGCTCGTTAGGTAAATGAATACACTTAATTATAGAAATTAGATGAGTCTCCGGTTCTGGCAGCAATCCAGAGCGGAGAGGCTGGGTGGGAGCGGCAGGTGACTCAGGCAGGGCTGGGAGTCTGAGGCAGCAGGAGAAGGAGGGAAGAAAAACTCGTGGAAGCAGAGAGAGCAGCTCGGGAGAGATACGGCTGCTGGGGCGCAGATGGGATGCCGGGCTCTGCTGTCGCCGGACGTCACTCCCAAGAGGAGGGCATTCCCGTGCCTAGGCAGCCAATCGTGGGGCCCTAGGGACCCCACCTGCAGGCCAGACCAGAGCTGGAGACCATCAGGCCTCCTCTCCCAGGGGGGCACCGCTCCCCTGACCAGTTAGCTCCCTGCGCACCAGCAGAGATCGGGGTGCCCCACGGGACGGCCTTATTCTTTGCTGGTCTGGGTGTGGGATGGACAGACAGACAGACAGAGATACTCAGTCGCAGGCTGGTTACTGACTGAAGGCCACGAGGACTGGAAATGCATTTGCCATGATGAAGGTGGGACCCTGAGGCGAGGCAAGGCCCAGAGGCACAGGTCCTGGGGGTGCTGGCAGCTCCGGCTCAGGATGGGGAGGCGGGGGATCGGTGCGAGAGGAGCCCTGGGAGCCATCTCCCCCTTGCTCTCAGGCTCCAGAGCTGAACGTTCTGGGGAGCTGGGTGCTGTGGAGGAGAGGCTCGGGGGCCTGGGTTCCTCTGCCTCCTGCCCGGCTCCCTCAGGCCTCCGGAGGAATGAGGGCTGGAGGGCATGTGAGCGCGGTGTGCGCCCAGAGGTGGGGAGAGCCGAGGGCGCGGCTAAGGGGCCGGGGGCCCAGGGGGAGGGCTGGTGAGAGGGCGGAAGGGGTGGGAGAGCAGGAGCTTTCTTGGAGGGTAGGGTGAGCTGTATCTCGATGCCAGTGGAGACAGCCCCAGACTGGTTCCTCCTGCTCCAGCTATGTTGTTTAGACTCCGGGATTTTGCACAGCCTTGGTGAAGAAAAGGCACATGGGTCAGAGGGGCATGGCTCCTCGTCTGAGCAGCTCCGTGGGATCCATGCTCCAGGGGGACCCTGCGGGGCAGGCAGCCCCTTGCTGGTTGAGGGGTCTGGCCCACCCGGAGAAGGCTCCCTGACTCGCCTGGCTTCCAGGTCACCTAGGCTCAGAGGACAGACCTCAGGGACCCACAGCTGATCTTTGCCCTGTCACTGTCCCCAGGTAAGTTTCCACCAGCCACACAAAGACCCCATAGCCTCCAGCAGACTCCTTCTCAATCCTAAGCAGCCCTGATTAGCACTGGTCCCCATCCTCTCAGGAAGTTCACACTCTGACACTCGGGCAGCCGGAGGCTAACCATGGGGTCTGTGCCCAGGGCTGAAGGAGCCCCGGGCTCCCCGCTCCAGGTCCTACACGGAGCCCGAGTGCAGAGAAGGGAGGCATGGTCTGGCACGGGGAAAGTTGCCGCGTGCTTACTGGGAGTTTGGCGATGCTAATTGCCACGCTTGCTTAGCAGGGCCTGTTTCCCAGCAACCCACCTGTTCCTTCTCGAAGGTCACTCTAATTGGCTGAGCTACATGCTTGTTGCCAAGAAGCAGTGCGGAGGCATCTTGAAAATAAAACAGCCGGGCCACACAAGCACCCAGAGGGATCTGGCGCTGTGTGCCATCCAGACTCTCCGGCCCATGCACGCACACGTGCAACCCCTGCCCTGGGTGTGACCCAGTCCCCAGGACCTCACGGTCCCTCCTAACTTGCACCCTCACACCTCTTCCACGCTGCCACTGAGCCCCTGCCAATACCGGCGTGAAAACTGGGGTGCTCGGCACTCTGCTCAAGTCCTACATGGGAGGTGGGGTCCCCCCTGCCCCACATCCTGGGCCGTCACTTAGCGTGCTCCAGCCAAAGCAAGTCTCTGGGGCTAAACCATGACACAGTAGAAGCCCCCGCATGTTTGTGATGGGGGGCAGGAGGGACCAGCACATCCAGAGCCCAAGGATTGGGGCACGCAGAGGATGGGGTGACCAGAGGGACACAGGAGATGGTGTGAGTGTTCTGAGGACCTTCCATCTGCAGCCCTGTAGCTGGGGCCTCTGGGCCATCTCCTTCCAGCTGCCAGATGGCTGCCCTCGCTGCCGCCACCCAGCAGGACATATGTCCAGCAGAGCGGGACACACACCTCTCAGGGCCTGGTTAGGGCCAGGGTGCCCTGGGGATCCCATGGGGACAGGGGCTGGGAAGGTGCCCTGCAGGCTGCATGGGATGGGCGGGCCAGGGGACATCCTTGGGGGGACAGAGGCATCACAGGCTAATCCCGTAGCAGCCACTGCCCCACCTCACTCAACCCAGACTTGGTCTGGGGTTTGGGGATAGTGAGAAGTTTGCCAGGAGTTGGGGGGAGGCAAATTTGGCTAAAAGAGGGCAGGTAAAAAGTGGCCTGAGAACCCAGGGACAAGCTTTTTTGCGGGGGGCGGGGGGGAGTCAAGGTTTATCCTGGAACTAAGTGTTTAGGCAGGTTATGTCACAGGGACAGGGCACAAAAGACAAAGAAGGGATCAGGAACTGGGCAGGAGCACCTGCTCATGAGACTCCTGTCCTCAGCCACTACTGGCCCTCTACCCTCCTCGGTCATTTCTGACCCCTTTTTTGCAGGCAAGGACTCCCCAGCTCCGCTGCCCAGCTTCTGCCACAGCTTGGGGCCTGCTGACAGAATTTCAGCCTTCCCTTACCGGAGAGAAGAGGCTACTTCCTTGAACCCTCCAAATCCTTCAGAGCATACTTCAGAGGGACACATATTCCCTACCTACCCCTACCCCCATCCCCGCCTCCTGGTCACCCTCTGGCTCTGCCTCAAGGGGCCTGCAGAGACGGGTCTGCCCCTCCTGGGCTCCTGGACCGCCGCCCCCCCACTCCCCCCGCTGCCGCGTGCAGGATGGAGGAGGTAGGGCCTGGGCTAGGATCTCCAAAGACCTCACGGCAGCAGCTCATTCTTGCCCTGACTCCTGAATGTTGTTGGCATCTCTCAGGATCACTTACTTGGGAAACCTTAGCTGTGTTTCAGGGAGGTCTAGGGAAAGTGTGGCACTGACCCTGGGGAGCCAGGCCTCAAGGTCGCAGCAGGAACCAGAGGGAGAAGTGGTAATCAAATGGAGGGCAAAGGCAGGGGGCCCTGACTTGGTATCCCCTTACCTTCTAGTGCTTGTCTTCCCTGTGGGTATCTGGGGTGGGGGGTGCTGGGCTCTGTGTACCTCCAGGGGATGCCCGAGGCCTTTCTAATCCAGGGACTGGGAGATCAGGTACCTATCTTAAAAGCGGGGACACATCCAAGGCAGAGGAGATGGTGGCCAAGGCCTCAGGGAAGGAGGGGACATCACGTTTTGCGGGGGACACTGGGGAGACTCAGCTCCCCGGGGGCTCTCCCCCTGCCCGGCCTGGGGAGCCATACCTTTCCGGACCCTGCCATCAACACAGGTATAGTCCCCGGCGCTGAGCAGGAAGCAGGTGGCCGCCTTCTTGGTTTTGTCCCGGGGGCCAGAGCGTCGCAGGGCCCGGCGCTCCTCAGGGGTGGGGGCAGAGGCCAGGGGCTGGGTGAGGCCAGCTCCCTCCTCGTCTGACAGCACCGCATTGGCATCGCCGTTCTGCTTGGAGTCTAAAGGGGGCAGACAGAAAGGAGGCTGTGTGAGGGGCTGCCCAGGCCTTCCTCCCGGGCTTGCCTGGGGTGTCAGATCCCGGACCTAGAGTGTCACTTCCCCGACCCAAGGGGGCCTGGCATCTCCCTGCGAGGGCCAGGGGGCAGGGGGCACCTGCTTCCCTCTCAGCCTCGGCCCGGCGTCTTTCCTGGGACACGGAGCCACAGATACCCTAAGCAGGGGTTCCTGAAATCTGCCCGCCGCAGGCTGCCCCACGGGATTAGCCCGAGGCTGGTGGCAGACTCTTCTTCCTCCTTGGGTCTGGCTCAGGCTGACACTTGGATGAGTTTGCATTCCCTCAGAGAACGCCTGGCTTGCTGGGATGAGGGCTGGCACCGTCAGGGTTAAACCAAGAAAGTGGCTTCCACGGCCATCTCCCTGGGCCCCCTGAGGCACTCTTGTTCACTGGGCATCGAAGGCATTGTCAAGTGCCTGAAGGACTCAGAGCCCTCTGCTCGGGGCTCAGCCGTCTGGGGAAGAGCCCCGTACCGAAGAGGCTCGGACGCAGCTCCCACTGCTCTGGGCTCTGAGCCCCAAGCCCCGGCCTCCGTCAGGCGGCAGTGCAGGGGGGCCCTCGGCTCTGGAGAGGGGCCCACTCGGTCTGAAGGCAGTGGCCTCGGCATTGGCCAGGGACGCCCTGACCATGGCCAAGCAGTTAGTCAGGCTGAGGCACAGCTGATGGGGCCATGGTAAGTGTGCACCGAGGAGCGGGTGCAGAGGCTTGTCCATTCTGATACTAGGTTTCCCTCTGAGCTCTGAACGGCCCTCAGGGTACAGCTCCAATTTCCTGGGGCACGGGCTGGGAGATTTACATTCAGGGATCAGGGAAGGGGGTACCACTAATGATGCAGGAGAAGGGGGGAGACTGAAGGGTGCTGTTCCATCAAGGTCTCTGGAAGACCCAGGCCCCCAAGTGGCCCCAGGGAGTGAGTAGCCCCGGCATATACAATGGGCACCCACCAACAGGCCAAGTGAGTGTCTCGAGTCAGGCACCCCCTGGAGGACGAGTCCCACTTTGCCCCCAGAGCTTGGCCAGAAGCTGCTACCTTTGTCTCCTGGCCCACCCCAGCTCCCAGATGGCCTGGCATCCAAGGGCTCCCCAGACTAGGAATCCCAGACCTCCCTCAGGAGCCCACCCCATACCTAACCCTTAGGCTCCCGCTCTCCAACCTAACTCCAAGTTGCTGTGGGTTAAGCTGATTTCCTTTCCCATCTCTTGACTCAGGTGGAAGCAAGCTTTCCAGGGGTGGCCTTTCCCATCCTTGCAGAACAGGATCCAGGCCCTCAGGCCCTCCCCCTCCAGGATGCAGGTGTCATTTTCTTCCACACTTCCACCCCGATTCTGTCTGGGCTGTTCGCTCTTGGTTCCCTCCCCTCCCATGTTAAACACTGAGCCCAGGACTCAATCTAGGCTTGTGCTGAACAGAAGGCAGCCTCCCACTGCTGTTACGTTATCACATTTATTAGGCCAAGAGACATCAGACTCCAGTGTTTGGAAAGAAATGATTCATGCGTTGATGCACCTTGGAAGAACAGCTGCCGGGCTCTCTAGCTAATAACGACAATGCCTGATGCTTGTAAAGTGGTTTTTACTTCTCAGAGTCCTCTCATATCTGTCATTTGTTTGGGTCTCATCAACGTCCTGGGAGTAGGAGATCATTCCCATTTACCAGGTGAGGATCAGAGAGGGTAAGTGACTGGTCTCAGGTCACACAGCACAGTGGCCAAGGTGGTACTGGAATTTACAGACCCGTGCACTGCCCATCACAGCCTAAATTGGGTGGGACACTCCACAAACCCTGATGTTCGGAAAGCTACTGGAACACCAAGAGATAGAGATTGGGCCTCAATACTTTGCACTCTTAAAGGCACATCTTATACTCAGGGAAGCCCGGAGTAGTAAAGCACAACCCCAAATTCCAAGGGCTGAGTTTCATCTGGGGACTCCCTGGGCCACTGGGGGAGAGGTGGCTTTCCTTCCCAACCCCCAATCTCACCTGCCCGTTTCCTCTCAACCATACCCTCTTCTGGGGCAGCGGGGCTGGTATCACTGTAGGTGCTGTCCCGGGGCGAGGTCTCCTCCGACTTGCAGTAAATGGGTGACTCAAGCTGAGGCGGCCGGGGCACGTGCTTCTTTCTTTTCTTAGGCAGCTTCTGCTTGGCCATGGCCAGGGAGTAGTACATGCCGAAGTTGTTGACGATGACCGGCACGGGCATGGCGATGGTGAGCACGCCAGCCAGTGCACACAGCGCCCCCACCAGCATGCCTGACCAGGTCTTGGGGTACATGTCCCCATAGCCCAGCGTCGTCATGGTGACCACCGCCCACCAGAAGCCGATGGGGATGTTCTTGAAGTCGGTGTGGTCATTGCCCCGCGGGTCAGAGGGCCTGGCGCCAATGCGCTCAGCATAGTAGATCATGGTGGCAAAGATGAGCACCCCCAGGGCCAGGAAGATGATGAGCAGCAGGAACTCGTTGGTGCTGGCACGCAGGGTGTGGCCCAGCACGCGCAGCCCCACGAAGTGGCGCGTGAGCTTGAAGATGCGCAGGATGCGCACGAAGCGCACCACGCGCAGGAAGCCCAGCACGTCTCGGGCCGCCTTGGAGGACAGGCCGCTCAGGCCCACCTCCAGGTAGAAGGGCAGGATGGCCACGAAGTCGATGATGTTGAGCAGGTTCTTGACGAAGTCCAGCGTGTCGGGGCAGCACACGATGCGCACCAGGAACTCCAGCGTAAACCACAGCACACACACCCCCTCGATGTAGGTCAGGATGGGCTCCGTCTCCACCTCCCGCCGGAAGTGCACGCTGGTGGTGTTCCCCACCCGGTGGATCTCTGTCACGTTGCGGTCAATGTTGAAGGCCTCATGGGTCTCCAGGCAGAAGGTGGTGATGGAGACCAGGATGAAGAAGAGAGAGGCGAAGGCCACCACCTGCGGGCAGGGAGGAGAGTGAGGCGGCTATCAGGGCCGGCTGGGTGCCCTCCTGTGGGGGGGTGGGGGTGGGGCAGGGGCCACTGGGCAATTGTTAGGTGGCGAGAGGCAGGATTAAGGTACACAGTCAGGAGCTGGAGCTCCCTCCTCAGAGGGTCTTTATCCATCTGCTTGGGTGTTTTAAGGCAGTATTCCCAGTCTTTGTCCCCGTGCACAGAGGACAGACGGAGAACTATAGCTGCCTGGTCCCGCCTCCTGCCTAGCTCTGTGCCCCTGCAGTCCTGCCGGGCCTCAAAGCTTCCCAAACTGTATATAAATCATCTGGGAATCTTGTAAAATGTGATTCTGATTCAGGAGGTTGAGGGCAGGCCCTGTGATTCTGCATTTCTAACAAATCTCCCGTGAGGCTGCTGGTCCACAGACTACACTTGGAGTAACTAGGCTTTAAGACAGTGGTCCTCAAAGTGAGGCCCCAGCCCAATAGCAGCATCGCTTGGGAACTAGTTAGAAACGCAGATTCTCGGGCCCCGCGTAAACCTACTGAATGAGAAATACTGGGGGTAGGGCCCATAATCTGTTTTAACAAACCTTCCAGGTAATTCTGATGCACGCTACGTTTTGAGGTCTGCTGCATTGAGGGGTATGCCCAGAGACAGGGGGCTGGAGGAAATGACCCTGGGCCTCTTTCTGCCAGCTGAGTCTTTAAGCTCCAGCCATGACCCACTCCCCCTCCTCAAGCCCCACGTCCCAGCCCTTCTCCCCCACCTCTCAGTTTAGAATGTCCCAGCCAACTGCCCAGACAGTGAGAAGCATCTGAAAGAAGGCAGCATGCTCCATGGCAGGAGACAGGAGGAGTCTGCTCAGAATAACCACCCCTTCCCTTCCCCACAACTGACATTTCCTGGGACACTGAGCTCCAACAGAAAATAAACTGCACCCACTGGGATCAGAGTGTGGCAGCGGCTGGTCCAGACAGCTGCTGGGATCTCAGCTAGAATGATGACAGCAGTGCTCGGCAGAGGTTTAAGTGTCCAGTCATTATGAATGGAGAGGAAATGCATGTGTGATAACACCAATTATGGAGCCTTCATCTATTATTCACCACTGTCAGGGTACCTGTTGCCGAGGTCTACGCCCCCTGCCACTGCCTGTCCTGTGGAGCATGGGGATGGGCTTCCTCCCGAGCAGAGGGCTGCGCTTCAAACAGGTGCATGAGGAAGGACTGTGGGCCCACGACCACTTGGCAACCCCCACGCCTGGCCCGCCCTGATTTCCACCTGACCATGGCGTTGCCTCCTGTCTAATGGTGCCTCTGGGAGATGCCCTGCTCCCTGAGAGTCTGCGCTGGGAGGGAGAGGAGGCACGCCTTGCTCTTACTACTGCCGAACACCAATGGAGAATACAAGGGGAGCTGGGAAAATGAAGCAGCAGCATCTCCGGGGCTTCTGAAGCAGGACCGGGTCTGAGGAGAGAACTTGGGAACAGACATCCATTAGCGGTCTATTCTGTCCTGGCATGGCTGGGCACTTGGTACATGTTACCGCCTTCAGTCCTCCCTGTGACCCTGTGAGGTAAGCCCCATCATCTCGCTTTACAGACGGGAAACTGAGAGTCAGAGAGGTTCTGTGCTTGCCTGAGGTCACACAGCCTGGAAGGGGTGGAAAGCAGACTTGAACTCAGCATGGTTTAACTTCAGAGGCTGCACCTTCTCTTTACACCACACAGTCTTCACCACCCCCAGGCAGGATCAATTCACAGACCCAGGAAAGTCTTCTCTGAACCGTCAGCACTGCCCCCACCAGCTCCCTGATGACTGCTATTTCACCCTGAGGGATGTGTACCTTTGGCTTAAGACAGGCACCCATCACACACTAAGACATCTTATTTACACTTGAACATGGACGGGTTGATCAGATAGAGTGAGGAAGGAGAAGGGACGTGGCAGGCCACGGATCACACTTTCCCTCCTTGAACAGCTTTGCCTGGAACTTCTCCTGTCTGCTGCTTTCCTGTGAAGGTAAATTTCAAGTTCCTTTTCTGACCTCATTTTACTTCCCTGAGAAATGGGCTAGCAAGGCAATACAGGCTGATATGGACCTTAGGCAAATGGCTCCAGCCTGCGGGCTCTCCGTGGCCATCCAGAGATGAACTGGTGGAGGGACGTGTCCCCTGGCTGCAGAGATGCTGGGAACCCAGAGTCCTGGCACTGCCCCCCCCCAATCCCCAGAAGCAGAGGGGGTTGGGGTCAGGGGTGGGGACAGCACATCCCGGCTCTGCCAGGAAGCATGGGAAGCAGGAGCTCGCTCTCTCCGAGGAAAAGTTAGCCAGGAGAGTTGGCCCACCTGGGAGCCAAGCATGAAGTTAATTAGTGATTTGGAAAAACAAGTTCAGGAAGAGCTGCCAAAGGGCTGAGCAGAGGGCTGGGGGGTGGGGGGGTGGCATGTGCCCAGCTCCTTCCTCCTCCCGCGTTAGGGGACAACCCCCTGAATTCCTGCAGTGTTCACTCATTTTCGCTGTGCTTTTAAAACACAGAACTGTTGTGTCTATTTACTCATACCGCTCACCTCCGCCCCTCCCGGAAGATGGGGCAGGGAAAGGGTATCCACCCACGGGTGCCCATTTCTCAGGGGCGGCAGACGCACAAGAGGGAAAATGACTGGCTCAGGATCAAACTGAGGCCAGGTCTCCTGCCTCTCCGCTCAGAGTTAATTCCACTTGGCCCTCTAACCAAACAAGTGGGGACAGTCCCCTCCTCCTTGGTGACCCCTTCATGTGACCTCTCCAGGGCTGGCAGCCAGCGGCAGGCAGGCCCCAGAAAGCCCTCCCTCCCTGAGGAGACAGACAGACCTGAGGCCGAGCTATGATAGATGCAGGCATCTGGGCTCTGGCACGCTGCCCCACGTGGGTCCCGAGGTTACAGGTCCCCCTTCGGGGCCCCAGTTATTCCTTTTCTCCCCTAAGTTATTCCCAAACTGAGTTATTTCATAAGTGGTGGTCCTAGGCAAGCGCGATCAAGGCCCTTCACCAGGCCTTCCCCTCTGGTGGTAGGGACACTGCTTTTTTCCTCCCACTCTCTTGATTGAGGGCTTCTGAGGACAAAAAAGGGCCAAGGAAGGAGGCGGTGGCTGCAAAATCACCCAATTTAGGCATTAAGGCCTGGAGCTGAAGCCTTGCGAGGCCATCCTCTATAGCCAGCAGGGCGCCCGTGCCTCCTTCCCATCGGCCCCTGCCGAGCAGAGAGCGAGCGCAAAGAGCTAAGGAGCCCTGGGGTCCGACGGCCTAGGTCCCCCACCCTGGCCCGGGCCCTCACTAGGTAAATGGCGTGCTTTGTACCTGTCCCTCACTACAAAACGGGGACAGCACTGGTGGGCACTGGGTGGTGTTACTGTGGGACTAAGTGAGCTTCTACCTGGCAAGTATCTGGCCCATAGTATGTGCTCAGTAAACAGTGGCCGAGCCCAGGAGGTGTGGGGGCCTCCACAGACCCCTGGGCGCAGCTTCTGAAAGCGGAGTTGGATCTGGAGCCAGAAAAATCACAGAATCCTTGCTTTTTAGGAGCAAAGGGTCCTGGAAGCTCATCCTTTTCTGTGTTTTACAAACCAAGAAACTGAGGCCGGGGGAGGAGGGACTTGCCCTGGTTCCTTCCCATGGCGGAATCCGTCAGTTCTTTCCATGGCCTGAGGACACAGGGCATAGATTCTGCCGGAAGACAAAACTGCCCACACGGAAAACTGCTTGTGTGAACTGGTCTGGCCAGCAGGTACTCTCTCCCTGCTGGAAGGCTGCAGGAGGGCCCCACCACCCTGGGCAGGAGGTTCCTAGCCTCTGTGCAGGAAAGCGCTGCTCCTTCAAGCTTCCTGCTGCCCGTATCCCCCTGGGGGACCCGCCGGTCCGGAGACCCACGTGTTTAAGCTGGTGGGGTCAGCCCTGTCATGGGCCTCCTTCACCGAGCTCAACCTGAGATAGTCGGTGGTGGAAATCTAAAGTCCACACTTCGGTCCAAGGTGGGCTCTGCTACTGACTGCCTGAGAGACCTTAGGCAAAGTTCTTAACCTCTCTGAGCCTTCGCATCTTTGCCCATAAAATGGAAATTGAGTGCTTACTACGTGCCAGACACTGTTCTGGGTGCTGGGGAACAGCAGGAAACAAAACAAACACCCCTGCCCCTTACGCCTTACATTCTCGTAGAAGGAAACTGTCAACAGGTAAGTAAAGTATATTGTATGTCAGATGCTGTAAGTGTTAGAAAGAAAAACAAAGAGTAAAGGGAGTAAGGAGTATGAGGGTGAGGGAAGTATTTCAAATCGGGTGATGAGGCAAGGCCTTAGCCAAGGTGACATCTAAGCAGAGACCTGAAGGAGTGAGGGAGTGAGGAATGTGAAGATCCAGGAAAGCTCAAGAGGCAGAGGGAGGAGGCAGTGCAAAGGCCCTGAGGCTACAGTGTGCTTGATGTGTTGAAGGGATGAGAACAGTGCCCACCTGATGGGATTGTTTTAAGGATTAAAAGAAACGATATTTGTAAGACTCAGCACAGAGCCTAGAGTGTCTCAGGAATCTGGCACAGGCTGGGTCGGGGGGGTAGGGGGGAGGTGACAGACACCAGTCATTGGGAACTGAATATAATCAGCGGGGGCAGGGGAGGGGAGCCCAAGGAGAAAGGGCCAAGGAGACAGATGGACAGATAAACATAAGAAGACTCATGCCCAAAACCTATATTAAGGATGAAGTGTAGGAGAAGAGAAATTTGAGAACACAGCCAAAGACACTTGCAGAGGAAGATCTGTGGGGATGGGATGAGGAGCTGAGGTTTCTGGGGAAGTAAGATCCTCGTGCCCGGGCAGTGCTTAAAGGGAGTAGGCAGCCCTGGGGACTCAGAGGCAGGAAAGGGGAGAGAGTCTGCCAGGCAAGGCGTCTCTCGGCTGTGCCTGGGCTCCTGAATGAGGGCCTGCACTATGAGGCCCAGGACCAGCCTAGAGACCCCTGCTCCTCTCCCTTCGCAGGCTCCCCTAGGAGCAGACCCTTGCCCTGGGACCTCCCATCCCATTCCAGGGACCAGAGCCAGCCTTTACCCATGCCCACCTCCTGCCTTTACCTATGCCCACCTCCTGCCAAAGCCAGCACATGGGGCTTCTAGAGGCCTCTGGGGGGCCGAGAGCTAAGGAGTCTGGCCCCAGAAGAAATTTGGTCCAGCCCAGATCACTGGCCAAGAACTTATCCAGCCACATGCAATTCCTGGCTATTGCCTATCCACATTCTACGCTGTCCTATCTCTGCCCAGGCTGGTCCCCTGGCCAGGAAATTCACCCCTTCCCTAACTCTGCATGGTTAAGCGCTACCCACATTGAAAACTTACTTATTTATATATTTATTTATAGCCTGCCTCCTTCTAAAAATTATTTAAGGGAGCTAAGTCATTATCCTGCAGGGCCTATCCAGCTTAACTTCTGTTTCCTCGTGGAAGCTTCCCTGCCTGCCAACCCTCTCCCCCGCCTTGCCTCACCTCACGTACGGCTGGGATTTATCGCTTTCTCCTCACACCTCCTATTGGACTTTATTTTTGAAGACTCCTGTGGCACCTCTCATGATCTTTCTTGTATTATTATTACTATTCCTTGTCACATAATTTCCCTCAGCTGCTACCTACTCCACCTGACCTAGCTCTCTTCAGGAACAGGGACATGTCTGACTCATCTTTATATTTATAGGGCCCAGCTTGGTGTCTGGCATGTAGTAAGTACTCAATAAATGTTTTCTGAATGACTGGAGCCAAGGTGACGGCCTGCTTCTTCTCCTGGTCCTGGGGAGCCTGTCACGAGGAGACATGGCCAGCCCCACTAACAGGGGCCAGAGGGGACAGGTATGCCCAGCAATACCTCCAGGCACGTGGGCTCTCAGACTCCCGTGGCTTTCCAGGGTGGGCCAAGGCCACTGCCTGATGGAGCCCCCTGCCAGGGTCTGGGGCACCATCACCCAGCCTGAAAAAATACCCTAGCAGGGAGCTGGGCCAGAGGTGGTGGTAGGCTGGCTGCCCAGGAACAAGGATGGTATGAGCGCCCTGGTGCCCAGCATGCCAAGCCAGCACTGTCCACGGATGGACGCCAGGGGCCTGGGGACTCCCTGTTCCCAAGGCCCAACTGCCTGGCTCTGTTCCTGCCCGTTCTCCCCGCATCTCCCCAAAATAGCTGGAGTTTACTTTAGCCCCTCCCCCACTTTACACCCCACCCCAAATGGTGACAAACAGAAACACCTCATTATCCGGAGGCAAGATGTTCAGAGACAAATGTTGGTCTGTTCAGAACAAAAAAGAAAAACACAAAACAAACCCAGAAGGAGATTGGGAGGCTGCCTCAGGGCAGGTCAGGGAGAGGCCTGCAGACTTGGCCTGACACCCCTCGGGCTCCTGGGAAGGCGCATGCTGGCACTCCCTTCCTGGGGGGCTGGGGAAGACAGGGCACCCTGCCTCCCAGGCTTGGCTTCCTGGCTCTCCCTAGCCCCGCGGGCTTGGGATCCGAGGGTCCTGCCCACCGACCGGCTAGTCTCAGGCAAGGCCCAGGCCAGAGAAGCTGGGGGCCTTCAGAGGCGATGAGCAGGAATAGAGCTCTGCATTTCTTTCCAAGAAGGCCTCCGTTTAATTCCGCCGCCTGGGCCAGGGGACACCTAGTGTCCTCTCGTACTAAGTCCCCTTTCTTGTTGTTAAAGTCCCACAGTGAGGAAAAAATAGAGAGCAAGCTCAAGGCGAGCAATTCTAAGGAGTGAGGGGATGGGAGCTTTACTCTGGAGGGAGAAGTTAGGGGACGGATGGGAGGAGAGCAGAAGGCCCCCTCTGGGGCCCCCGAAGTCAGAGACCTTCTGCAGGTATGGTACAAACACGGACATGGGTTCACGAGATCTGGGTTTGGAGCCTAGTTCCACCGCCAGCTGTGTGACCTTGGGCAAGCCCCTCCGGGCCTCAGTTTCCTTCACTGTAGAGTGAGGTAAATGATCCCTGCCTCACACGGGCCAGATGAGATCCTAGAGCAAAGCAGAGGTGAGAGCACCTGATACCCAGTGGGTGCTTAACCCAGGTGAAAACCCAGCTCCAGCTGCCTCCTTGGGGCACCAGGGATCCTTGGGTCACATCCTCTCCTCAGAAGGGAAACATTATGGGAAAACTAACCCAGGTATGGATTTAGCCAAAGGAGAACGACTAACACTATCAATAGAGCTGATAACTGAGCTGAAGCCAGTCTCACCCCTGGGTCGTCAAGGGGTTGGGGGTGAGAGAGAGGAGTGTCCCGGGATCCCGTTCATCAGGCCTCCCTCAGGAAAAGAGGAGGGCCTATTTTACCGCTCTCCATACTGCCCAACCCCCCACTGGTCCCCCCTCAGTCTTGGAAGCCGCCTGGCTGCGGCTGAGCCCGGGACGATGGGCACTGGGCAGGTGGGGACAGGACTAGCCTGCCCGTCGTGCCTGCTCCCAGCTCAGGCCACAGAAACGGAACCACAGCAGCGGCCGCCATGGGCCCGGCCACGGTGAGGGGGGCAGGGGTGAGCACCCCGGCCCACCTAGAGCCTGCCCGATCGGGAGTGGCTCTGCAGGCCAGGCCAGTAGCTAGGCAACAGGCTCCACCATCAGCTCAGTTCACTTCCCGTTTGTATCTGTTTTGCTCCTGTCATAACGCACTCCTCAGATGACCAGCTGCTGTGTGCAGAGAGACGCCTGGGGCGGAGCGCTACTCCTCTGCCCTACTGGCCTTCAGTGAACGCCCCAAGGCCATGGCCGAGGCTGCAGGCCCCCGAGTAGGGGAGGTACTGGCCCAGGGGCTGGTGCTGTGGTATTCCTGGGGGAAACAGGGTCAGTAGGGAGGCCACAGCCCCTGAACACCTACACCTCAGGCCTGGAGGGGTAACAGAGCCAACGTCCCTGCGGATGTCCCCATCTGCCCCTGGGTTTTCTGATGTCACCCACAGGAGGTACAGAACCTCAGAACACCTTCCAGGCCAGAATAAGAAACAAGCCACCTCTCCATCTCAAGAACAGGCGCGTTCGGTGGAAAGAACATGTTGCAGTCGGAGGAGCAGGGCTTGGACTCACAGCATGCCACTATCTGGCTGTGTCACCTCAGGCAAGATCTTTACCTTCTCACGGCCCCAGTCCATTAAACGGGGAGGACAGCTCCACTCTAAGTTTACTGGGAGGACTAGAGCTTAATGCAAAGTACAGTTAATAGCAGTCATTAATTTTTTTAGATGGTGTATTCCCACCTGTCTGTCCCAGGAACCGCTGAACCGAAGGGCTGGCCTCTGCCTTGTACTCCTTAGCAAGAGGCAAGTCCTCTTTTGGGACAAGTGCCATTAAGCTCCATACAGCTGTTCACATCAGTATTCACAACCAGAAGTTGGAAACTAGGGAAGGCGTCCTGCTCTGTTGTTACTTAACTGTGTTTGACAACATTCAACACCTCTGAATCCTGGTTTCTTCGTTGCTTCAATACGAAGAACTAACCCTGCCTGGTCCCAGACTCCTGACCTCAACTGGAATGGCTGATGTGATTCCATATCAAAAGGGCAAATATCTTGGGCTCCTGGAGGAATTGAAAGGTCCAGCTAGGCTCTGAGCTTACTCAGAGAGCCCCCCCCGGCTGGTCCACCCTGGGGTTTGCCGAGCAGAACATACTCATTGATGGCACAGTCCCTTGGAATCCAAAAGAGAAGAACCAGAGAAGGTGAAAAGTCCCCCAGATACCCCAGAATGCTCAGAAATAGGACCTAGCTCTCCTAACCTCATCTCATTCCTGCCTCCCTACCGCCTCCTCCTCTCAACTTGGAAAGAACGCGAATTATCCACACTTGTCGCTCTCCCCTAGCGCACACAGCCTCGAGCTGACACAAGCAGGGTCAGTGAAGTGCATGAGAAGTCCCCAGAACCCACAGCACACCCAGGCCAGGGCACGACCTGGCCCTCACCTTCTGAGCTGATCTCAGGACTGTAGGAGAAGAAACAAAGGCAGCTGGCCCCTGGCTTCAACTCTCAGTCCTGAAAAAGGTCTCTGCCCTCCACGGGCTGCCCTGGGGATGCCTGCAGCCCCAGCCTGGTCGGCCTCGGCCCTGGAGAGCTCTGTTCCTCAGGCAGGAGCTGCATCTGCCCTGGTCTGGCACTGGCCTACAGCCCCACTTCTGTCTCCCCTCCTCCCCTGGATGGGGAAGTAGAACTTTTCCTTCCATGACTAGGTGGAGGCCCAGCCCAGGAGGTGCTGGGGAAGGGTGACAGAGCTCTGAGACTCATTAACACGACAACTTGGGAGGCCAGAGGTGAGGATCAGCTTCCACAGCAAGAGGCAGTCTCAGACCCAATACATATTGCTCTTTCCTGTCTCCAACAGACCCCAGCCAGGCTTCAGGCTGCCGGCGGGGAAGCCAGACTCCAGCCCCCAGGGTTCTCTCTTTTTTTTTTTTTTAAAGAATTTTTAAAGCTGTCCAAGCATATCTCTGCCCCTCTACCCCCTTTCACCTAAAGGGATTGGGAGAAACTGGATCAACCTGGGGAGGGAATGGCGGGAAGGGACCAGACCTTGCCTAGATCAACCTATGCCACCCCCCTCTCCCCCCATATACCCGCTTCAAGCAGTAACCTGAACCGGGGCTTTCTGGGAAACCAGTCGGTGCCGCAGCAGGAAGAAAAGAAGTGGCAACAAATCTGGGATCATCACAGGCTGGCCACTGACCGCGGGAGCCTGCAGCGCCCAGAACATTAGGCCCTTCCTGTCGAACTGAAGCCAGGCCATCCCAGGTGACCAGGAAGCCTTAGGGGCATGGCATGGGGCAGACATCTTGACTTATCTCCCTGAAAGAAGGGTTCTCCGGAAACCTGGATGAGAGGCCTGGGTTCTGGTCCCAGCTCTGTCTGCCATGGGCTGAAGCTGGTGTCCCCTCTACAAAACTCACACTTCACAGCACAGGGAGCTGCCCCCAGCATTCAGAGGAGGTGGCATGCATGGAAGGAGCTGATACAGCGGCCTGCCACAGAGTAGGCGCTTAACACACCCAGTTTTCTTCCCCCAAACCCTGCCTGCCTCCGGCAGGAGGCCTAATTCCAGCTCTCCAGGATGCTGGCCCTGCAGAGGAGGGGGGGTGGTCAATGAAGAGAGGCGGCCTGCGCATAAAGAAGGGGGTGGAAGAGCTCAGCTAAGGGTACCCCACTCCCTCCCTCGGAGGGGATGCGGCAAAGCAGGCAGCTGGGATGAGGTCCAAGTAGTAAGTCAAGTGTGTGCAATCTCCTGATGAGGC